>NC_053161.1:175597868-175642155 GCF_016835505.1 Polypterus senegalus
AGACACTCTTCAGAGAGGTGTATTGTTTTTCTCCCCCGTAAATCTAGCGTTTAAGAAGTGCCCACAAGTTCTCGATAGGGTTTAGGTCAGATGAGGAAAGGGGGCCATGTCATTATTCCTTCATCTTTAAGGCCTTTACTGGCTGGCCACGCAGTGGAGAACTTCGATGCAAGTGATGGAGCATTGGCCTGCATAAAAATCATGGTCTTCTTCCTGTATCACTGTTTGAAGAAAGTGTCTTCGAAAAACTGGCAGTAGGTTTGGGAGTTGATTTTGAGTTCATCTTCAATGCAAAAGGTCCAACTAGCTCATCTTTAAAAATACCAGCTCATACCAGTACCCCACCTCCACATTGGAGTGGAGCTCTGTGCCCATTACTGATCCACAGGTCCATCCATCTGGTCCATCAAGAGTCACTCTCATCTCATCGGTCCATAAAACCTTTGAAAAAAATCTGTCTTCAGATATTTCTTGGCCCAGTTTTGACGTTTCAACTTATGTTTCTTGTTCAGTGGTGGTTGGGTTTCAGCCCTCCTTACCTTGGCCATGTCTTTGAGCGCTGAACACCTTGTACTTCTGTGCACTCCAGGTAGGTTGCAGCTCTGGAATATGAAAGTACTGGAGGAGAATGGGTTCCTGGTAGCTTCACGTTTGATTCTTCTCAAATCTTTGGCAGCTAATTTGCGTCTTTTGTTCTCAACACGTTTCTTGCGACCCTGTTGACTATTTGCAACAAAATGTTTGATGGTTCTGTGATCACACACCAATATCTTAGCAATTCCAAAAGTGCTGCATCCCTCTGAAAGACTTTTTACAATTTTTGACTTTTCAGAGTCAGTTAAATCTCTTTTTTGGCCCATTTTGCCTGAGGAAAACTAGCTGCCTAATAATTCTGCACACCTTGATATAGGGTGTTGATCTCCTTAGGCCACACCCTCCCTCATTACACAAATACACATCACCTGACATGCTTAAATCCAATAAGCATTCAAGTTAATACAGCTTGGAGTTGGAATATACGCATTAAAAATGATGATATGGTCAAAATACTCACTTTCCTAATAATTGTGCACACAGTGTATTGGGGGCAGACACTACAAAATACAGGCAGGGTCTAAAATACTCAAAGACTTCTATATATTTAATAGAACCTTGAAATCAATTCTGTGTGAGACAGGCAGCCAGTGTAATGAGACCGAGACAGTTTTCAGAAGAAAAAAAAAAAAATAGTCCAATACCTCGTGATTACTTGGCAAAGGCACAGCAGATCAGAGCAGGGATTGAGATGGAGGATTCTAGAAGTGCCGGACAGGAGGGGCAGCCGCTATTTCAACATGGCACACATCTCTGCGTCCTTCTTTAACTGCTTCCCCATAACACGACCGGACTCTTCTACTTCACTGTAACTGTTAAAAACATAAACACAGTAGATACACGATGTTCACTCACGGAGTTCAAACATTAATAAAGTGTACTCTTACTTCTTGTTCTGCCTCCTTTCTTTGTTTACCTGTAGATCAATTATTACCAAAGTAAACCATCACAATAGATAAATTAAATTAAAATTTAATTAACTGTGGTTTTTTGTTGGATGTTGAAAGAACCCCAACTTAACTGTCATTATATGTAGCATATTTTTTTTCCTTTTACATTACGCATACAGTGGACATTGTGTTACAATCTCTGTATATCTGAACTTCTAATGTGACGTGCTTAGGTGTTCATTACTTACATGAAAACATCTTTGTTTTTCTCTCCTGCCTTAGTTTTGTTTTAAGTTAAAATTATGTCTCAGCTCTTTCAAAATCCAACAACAAAAGCACAGCAACTTAAGAAAATAAATGTTATTTTGCAAAATGGAGCAACAACCCTGTTTAGTGAAGTGCTGGGACTGATGTGCCTCAGTCTCTGTGTTTGTGAGGATTCACACTCTGAGGCTTTCCTGTAGAAAATTAAAAAGCCGTCTTAGTTACTGGACAGAGTGAGCAGACATAGAGTACAGTATTCAAGGCAGCAAAATATTACAGATCAAGTAAAAAATATGGGGAGGCTTTGCAGGAATTGTGCACAAATTACTTCTGAAACTGGAAGCCTCAGTAGTCTTATCTGTAGAAATAGCAAATCTAACATAAACTGCAGATCATCTCAAATTGGGAATCTTAACAGCAGAAGAAAACAACTTCCAATTGTATTTCAGAATGCGGGTACACTGGCATCTGTTGAGCCACATGGAAGGCTGGTTACCACCGAGCATCCTGTAGGGTCAAGACAAAAAAAATACAATAAAGGGGCATTGTTTTTCTAACTGCAGCAATAAGAAATGTTATCTATAAGGAGCAAGCCTTCTCCATTATATTCAGTTAAATGTGTGTGTACTCCTCCTAAACCAACAGCTTAAATGATAAGCTAATGACATGTGACAACAGCAGGTGCCCAGCCTGTCACTTTGCCACATCAGACACACACCACACTTCTCTGATGGCTTTGGATATAAATTTTAAAATTGCCTGTTTTTAGCCATGGAATTTTTTCCTACTAAATAAGGTTAAAGAAATCCATTAACAATTTGTAATGATATTATCTGCATCCTGCTTTCTTGTAATAACTTAGTTGTTGCTACACTTGTATGTAATTTAGCCTTCATCATTATAGTTTGTTAACTTTATTATGGAAAAACTATTGAATTGATGTGATCTGATATCAACATAATAAAAAATACAGATGGTTTTGGAAAACACACTTTACATCCGTCGAAGTGTCAGTCGTGCTCTCCTAATTCTATTCCTAATTTGACACCTCGATTACATTATTTTGCTTAATTATTAGCATGCTGTTCACTCTTTAAGATAAAAAATTTGGACAAATGTTAAAAGAAACACACCACCAAATGCTAATAGGGTGTTACGAAATGAATGACATACATCTATTAATCCATTAAATCAAACATGGAAAATGCTGTGATTTTTACGTTTAAACCATGAGATTACAAAGTATCTAATATATAAAGCAGAGTCGATGTATGTATGTATTGTGAGGGATGGCCGGCAGTTTATCCCGGCCAACACCCCCAGGCTGCTAGATGGAGTCCTCCCTGCAACATGGAGGTGCCCCATATTCCCGCAGGGCATCATGGACAATGGAGTTTGCCTTCACAGCCCTGCAGGGAGGCACAGGGATTTATATTTTCCTTATAGCCCAGAAGTATTCCCTAGTCATGAGGATGGAAGAACTGAAGTACTTCCGGGCTGAAGAAAAAGATGAGTTCTCATCTGACCCGGAAGTGCTATGGAATCATATGAAGTGAAGGACAGAAGCATTTCCGGGTCAAGCACTATAAAAAGGACTGTGGGAAACCCAGCTGACTGAGCGGGAGTTGGGAGGGAGTGTGACAGAGCTGCTGGGTGAAGAGGAGGATTGATTATTGTTTATTATTGATTTTATTATTGAGAATTGTGGAGGTGGAGGTGCTTTGTGTACATCATAAAGAAATAAAATTCATTTTTTATATTTTACCTGGTGTCTGGACATGTTGTCTGTGGGTTTGGAGGAGCAACAGCACCTCCTACTGTCACAGTATGTATGTATGTTTCTTTGTCCGCCATACAAATCTGCACCGGGCGTCCGATCACCGGCAAACATGGGATGGGGCTCCTTTGTGACCAGGAGGACATCATGGGGTATGTTTGGTTTGGAAACATGCTCATGGTGAAGCGCAGGGCACCTTTTCACTGACACAATGTTTGGCACAGGTCCCCGTACTTATCATTGACAAGATGGTCGCACATTGCAACAGACATTAACAGCAGTGTCATCTAGCAGCACGTTTGGTCCCAGTGCGTCGCTCTTTACCTATGTTTCTTTAAATTGCCAAGAGATGGCGGAAGTTTCCAAGTATGAGAAGGCCCACTGCTTTCATCAGGTGAAGGGGAACTGCCGTTTGGATGTAAAACGTGAATGAGCCAATGCGCGTGACTGGCTTTCCGTATTTGTGGTGCTATTTACTTGCTTTCCGACTCCCAGTATGATTTCACTGTTGGTCTGACTGGTGCTATTTGTTCGCTTTCTGACATATTGTAAATAAGATAAACAGAACATAGAAATGGAACAAACAGTTTTCTGATTCACATTTTATTGTAATAGGTAATATACTGTAAGTGGTCATTCCATAGCCTTTGGATACACTATATTTTTTGTTTCCCTTGTGGTGCGAAAATAAACAAACTCTGAGGATTGACCACTGTGAAAAGTATGGATTTTACAAACTGATACCTGCAACTTGCAGTGATTGCCTTTGAGCCTTATTAATTGACCTAGCAAAAGCCAAACAAACAGGAAATTGTAGCCGTTTGAAATCAAAGGGTAAGTCATTCGGAATCAGTGGTATTCTTGGTATGAAAACATCTTCATGTCTTGCTCAACCTGTTATGACAGTTGGTTTAATAATATTTGGATAGAGAGTCTTGAAACAAAGGCGAGTCACATTACACACTTTTGGAGGATCAAGATTGCAAAGTAGCATGATAGGTGCTCCAGTTTTAAGGCAGAAATTCTGTGGGGAAGTCCTGCTGGTTCCAAAGAATTCAGAAACTCTGTTGGAAACAACACAGCTTGAGAAGGGTCTATGACAGCGTCGATAGATTTGTAATTTTTAGGGCTGCCTGGAATTATCTGCTGGATGTGAATATTTGTTTTGTTGACACGGTCATTCTTAGGAGCTAAAATACCTCTTTGAGATTCTTGTGTTTTATAATTCACTTAAATATTGGTGAAAACTTTTTCTTGTAGGTCCTGAACAATTGGAACAATATTGGAAAAGGATCTTTCAAATTCAATCAGCCCGGTGTTACTATGTATAGGAACCTTCTCATCTCCTAGTATAAGCAATTGTTTAGAGAACGATTCAGCAAAGGTGTCACGACACAAATGAACTCTCATGTTAGTTGTGAGCGTAATGTTTCTGACATATTTCCACAGGTGCGATGCTTTAAGACATGCATTCAGCTCATCAGCACGTGTTGATCTTGGAATAACGGGAAGTGTCTGCTGGAACTACTCTGGATTCTGCCTGGTGTGGCGTTTCAGACTCCCTTGAAATAGATTTTATTCTGGTATAGGAAGTGGATGTTCCAAATCTACACGTTTTTTTCGGTTGCATGGGTATATTAGCGAAAAGCACGGAAATTATGTGTTGCATGGTATAACGTATCACTGTAAAAAATTGCCAGGATTTCACAGGTGTTAACTGTAAGTTTTCACAATACAATACTGTATTCAGAATTTTTTTTGTAATCACAGTAAGATACGCTGTCTTCTGTCAAAAGACAGCAAATTACTGTAAAATTGTATTTGGAGAAGACCCCGTTGCACCGTGGGATATTACATGCTCAGAGAGTGGAAGAAAATAATAAAATGGCGTTGTAGTGTGCTTGTTACTTATACAAACGGTAATTAACTTAACATTCATTGCCTTTCCCCATTATCATTATAACAATTTCTGTTTTGTATTGTTAGAGAGGAAGTTATGCAGTCATTTTAAGACTTTACCACGGAGTGTATTAGAAACTTACATACTGCGCGCTTTCAGTTTGTACTTTCTCACATTGTTTGAGTACGTGCAGTTTCGTTTAATTTCAGTTTGTGCATTTCTCAATCTACTTTAAATCATGCCTTTCAATATATATTAATGTTTACAGCTGTAATTAGTGATTTCTTTCATAAAATTTAAGTTCTAGCATTTTCAAACCGTTTCATTTTGTGCATTTTTTTAACTCGTGTCTTATCTTATAGCTTCAGGTATGCATTTTCATATTGTTCCAATGTCAGCTTTTTCATGTAGTTTTAGTTCATGTATCTCTTAAACAGTTTTAATTTGTGCATTTTGATAAAGTTTATGTGCTTTTGTTTTAAACTGTGATTAAAGATTCAGGAATAGCATAAATATATATATAAATATAAATAAATTAATTTATGGTAAACTCCACAGGCAAAAGTAATACATGGAAGCAAATGTATTGATTTAAGCACTGTTGATATAAATTTGACTTCAAATAGTATTTTAATGGCTTCTTACTGATTTAACTTTTTTTTGTAGATACATATTGTAGTTTTTTTGTGTGTGTGTGTTAACATTTCCCTTTGGGATCCTAACCATATTACATTTTCCACATTTAAGTTATTGTTAGCTGGTCTGTGTTAGAAAAGGCAGTCTTAGCAAAGTATTTTTGACTCTATTAGCCATTAAATAAATTTGCCTATCAATTCACATTGTTCCATTGTAAATTTAGTAAGTGCCAGTATATCTGTAGTAATGGTACTCAGTTTATTCAACACACAAAGCTGCACAGTAACACTCCCAATTATTATTATCAGTGTGGTGTGCCTACGTGTTCTCGGATGTACCGCAAAGCCAGTGTTCTGAAAACACACATATATAGAGACCATAAGGAAGCAGTTCCTACTCTTCGGCACTACAGGCAGTTCATTACACCTTTAAACTGTGTGGTTCAGTCATGTGAAGTTAATTGTGACGCTTTGACCTCTTTCATAAAGCATTTAAAATCACACATAAAACAAGGACTGAAAATCAAATGCCCATTCAGAGGTTGTGAGATAATTTTTACAGTTAAGTCAAGTTTAGCCTCGCCTATTTCAAGGAAACATAGAGGCTCAGAGGACCTAGATGATTCAATTCTAGATACATCTGTTCCCATGGATCCCTTTGGTGTTCCTAGTCAGACAGATTCAAATATTTTTGATGAGGATAATTGGGAACCAGAAAGGCCACTGGCTGTGGATGAAACTTTGTTTTTACAAAACATTACACTTCTTTATCTGAAATTACAAGTTAAGGTATTGTTACCAGCAAGTACCATACAAACAATCATTGAGGACTTTCAAAATGCCCATGACATTGGACTTTCACATTTACTTAAGATTCTGATTGAGAAATTGAAGGCACTTGGAATTCCTGAGGCCACTATAAGTGACATAATTGATGAAATGAACAAGGGGGATCTCCTTAAGATGTATAACAAGGAACTTCTAAGTACAGAACAAAAGAGAAAGACTGTTTTTAAAAAGAATTTCAACTATGTTGAGCCTGTACCCTTGTTTCTCGGCACTGATGAAAATGGCAAAGAATGCTTTGCCCAGTATGTACCAATAAAAGAGACTTTACTTGCATTGTTCAAAAGCGAGTCTGTAAGAGAACAGTATGCCTTAGCACATTCTCAAGCATCCACTGAAAATGTCTATAAGGATGTTGGAGATGGAGAGGGAGTTCGAAGTAATCCACTATTGAAAATAGAACCTTCTTCTATTGGTTTGATTTTATATCAAGATGCCTTTGAGGTTGTAAATCCACTTGGTTCAGGGAGAAAAAAACATAAAGTTTTAGCTGTATACTTAACCCTGGCTGAAATTTTGCCACATAATAGATCCACTACAGCTCACATGCAACTTGTTCTCTTATGTAGGGGGCAGAACTTAAAATACTTTGGAGTGACCAAAAAACCTTTGATCAAGGACCTCAAATTTCTAGAAGAGAGAAGGATTTTGATAAGTGATGGCAGATTTGTAAAAGGCACTCTGATTGCCATTTCAGGAGACAACTTGGGATCCCATTGTATTGGAGGTTTTCTGGAAAACTTCAGTCGGGCTGATCGTTTTTGCCGCTACTGTGAAATAGATAAAGCAAAATTTATTAAAGAACCATACTTGTGTGGTGCTGTGAGGACAATACAGTCATATAAATGTCATGTTCAGGGTTTAGACCCTGCTGTATAAGGTATCAAGTGTGACTCTCCTTTTAACCAACTTTCTTATTTCCATGTTTGCCAGCCTGGGCTCCCACCGTGTCTAGCCCATGACTTGTTTGAAGGTATTGTGTCGTATGACCTCGCTTTGTTTGTTGGTCATTTAATACATGAGAAGCACTTTACTTACTTGCAATTAAACAGAAGTAAGAACCAATTCAAATATCAAGGAAATGATGGCAATGACAAACCTGCAGATGTTTCCCCTGGTAGTGAACGACTAAATGGACATGCAGTTCAAAATTGGTGTTTTCTTAGATTGTTACCTCTCTTGATAGGTGACAGAATTCAAGATCCCTGTGAAAACGAGGTATGGCAACTCCTTTTACAACTAAGAGAGATAGTGGAGCTTGTCTGTGCACCAGCTATCGCAGCAGGCCAAGTAGCATATCTCAAAGTCATAACTGAAGAATATCTACACAGTAGGAAAAAGCTTTTCCCTAATCACCCTTTAAGGCCAAAGCATCATTATATGTGCCATTATCCTGAACTTATACTCCACTTTGGTCCACTTATTCGCCTTTGGACATTAAGGTTTGAAAGTAAGCACTCATTTTTCAAAACGTGTGCCAGAAAGCTACACAACTTTAAAAATCTGTGCGAAACACTGGCAGAAAGACATCAGCTTCTTCAGGCTTACTTAAGTGCAGGCAGCCTGTTCCCTCCAGGTGTACAGGTACACAGGGGTACACAGTTTTATGTGAATGATTATAATGACAAAATCAGAGAATCTGTTGCCAGTTATAATTTTGAGTCACAGTCTACAGTGGCAGGCAATGAAGTGACTGTGAAAGGCGCAGCATACAGGAAAGGAATGTTTGTTTTGCTTGGAAGTAGAGAAGAAGAACTTTATGTTGGGAAGATTATTCTTGTACTTACTGTCCACGATTCTGCATACTTTGTTACAGAGAAGCATACCTTTGTGAAGTTGAGAGATATAGGTGTCTATTGTAAATTAGGAGTAGTCCAAAATGATTATACAGTAATCCCTCCTCGATTGCGGGGTTATGCGTTCCAGAACCCCCCGCGATAGACTAAAATCTGTAGTAGAAACCATATGTTTGTGTAGTTATTTTTATATATTTTAAGCCCTTATAAACTCTCCCACATTGTTAACATTATTAGAGCCCTCTAGACATGAAATAACACCCTTTAGTCAAAAGTTTAAACTGTCCTCCATGACAAGACAGAGATGACAGTTCTTTCTCACAATTAAAAGAATGCAAATAGATCTTCTCTTTAGGAGCAGAGAATTTCAGAGAGAGAGAGCTCGCGCTCGCAAAGAAAAGCAAACAATCAAAAAATCAATACTTGTGCTTTTAAGTTTGCCGGCATTTTTCAGAGGAGCGTCAGCATCTTCTAAGCAAACAGCCTCTGTGCAAACAGCCCCTCTGCTCACATCTCCTCCGTCAGGCGCAGAGAACGTCAGAGAGAGAGAGAGAGATTAAAGCAACAATCAAAAAATCGATACGTGTGCTTTTGTGCTTTTAAATATGCCGAGCACCGCAATAAAGCAGCATTTTTTTAGAGGAGCATCAGTATCTTTTAAGCAAACAGCCTCTGTGCAAACAGCCCCTCCGTCAGGCGCAGAGAATGTCAGGGAGGGTGAGAGAGAGAGAGAGAGGCAGAGACAAGCAAACAATCAAGCTCCGCGCGGGATGCATATCTTATAGCATTGAGGAGTTTTAGTTAATATGTAATACATGCTCTGATTGGGTAGCTTCTAAGCCATCCGCCAATAGCGTCCCTTGTATGAAATCAACAGGGCAAACAAACTGAGGAAGCGTGTAGCATAAATTAAAAGACCCACTGTCTGCAGAAATCCACGAACCAGCGAAAAATCTGTGATATATATTTAGATGTGCTTACATTTAAAATCCGCGATAGAGTGAAACCGCGAAAGTCAAAGCGCGATATAGCGAGGGATTACTGTATTTGTATAAAGCAAGATGATTTGCTTGACTACTACCCACTTCCGGCTTATAATGTGTGTGACCTACTGCTAATTGTTCTTCATCATTCTTTTTTAGAAATTGTGTAAGTAGAGTATAGATAAATAATGGAGTAGGAAGAGTCTGTGAGGTTCTGTAAGGAACACATATATGTATATAGGACTTTGTCTTTTAAATAACATCTTTGTATTGTGGTGAAAGTATTGTAGAAGGATATGATTCAGAAATTGCCTTTGAAGATTCCAGCACATTTACCTATAAATGAAGAGTTAAATTTTCTAATGCAATTGAAATCAAACTGAGATAGGGATAGTCTGTAGTTTGTGAATGCTTTCACTTCTTGGAGTACTCACTAGTGCCTGAATAAAGCATAAAATCATACAGATATAAAATTGTAGCAAATAACGCATTACTGATAATAAACAAATAATCAAGGAGTTTTATGAATTAATTGGTTGATATTTGACTGTCTGCTCCCAACTCTCTTTTAGAAAATGAGTCCAGACATAAGGGATGTGGTGCTATCTATCTTGCCAAGCCTCTCAAATGAATCCTTAACATCTCTTCTTGAACGGTTAGAAGAGCTTGGTGTGGAAAGCAGGGAAGCCCTTGCTTTTGTACAAGAGAAGGATCTGGAGAAACACATTAGGCCAATCCAGTGTCACAAACTGTTAAACAGCATTAAAAATGAAGGTAAATATATATTTTGATAACTGCCATTGGTAAGCTGAACAAATAACACTGAAGTTCAAAGATTATTGAAGGGCAAACTCATTGACCTGAAAAATCATGTCTTTCTCTTACTAGTGTCCTTCATTCTGTTTCTTTTCAGTGGCCACCAATATAATATATTGAACAGGAAGAATGTAATTTATCATAAATTAATTTAGTGTGCTGCTTTTTTGTCTTTTTTCCATTGATCTTTTTTGTTATCATTTCTAGGACATGTAACAGTTCAACGTGAACTGGATGCTACTGCCTCTTCATCCCTCTCATTAAGCCCCATTAACACTCCACTCATCCTATCTTCTCACTCCTCAAGCAGTTCAAACTCCTCTGTTTCTTCGTCCCCACATCCTGGCAGGCCATGGTATGCAGAGTTCAAAGTCAATTGGAATAGGATGCCAGCAGCAATTCAAAAAGCAGTGGCAAATCAAACAAGACCATCACCAGGAGACAGAAAAGATATGGTGAAAGCAGTGGTAGATCAGATGCTTGAACATGATCTTAACCCAACTAGAGCAATGTGTCACAGCGTAGTCCGAGGAATTGTAAGGGAAACACCCAAAAAGTTTTGCGGATGTTGGAAAAAAAGGAGACATGGTTGGAGAGGGCTGCCACTCTCTTCTTCAGCAAATTAAAACAAGAGTGGAATATAAAAACAGAACAAATACTCTTGCAAGGCGACGCAGAGAGAGAAGGTCCCACACTAATGTAGCAGGGGAGGCAAGAGGCCCTGTAGATCAGTATGGATGTGTGAGGTGGTGTCCTGTAGAACTGCCAGCTGGAGAAACGGAGGCACCATTAGATGACATGAAAATGCAGCTACTTAAAATCTTCTCAGAGTTAGGGATGAGTGGAGCAGAGAAAGCTGAACCCCTTATGGAGAAGACCTATATCCTCCAGCGCCGATACCTTAATGGAGTGCCTGCACCACACATTGCACAAGTTCAGAAGGAATAGCCTTTCCTTTTCTCTCAAAGATGTCTTTACTCCCACTTTAGGCTTCTAACAGACATCTCTATCCTCAGCAAGCTGCAAGAGGCACTGGACAATAAAGGCAGTACAATTATAAAGTTCTGCCAGGAACTAAGCCATCATTCAGGAATTCAGGATGTCCTGTCTAAGTTTGAACCAGAGGTTTCAGTTAAGGCTGCATGTGTCCGTCTCCTCTGGATGGCATACTTTAAGGAGCCCAAGGATGCAATCCTACTTCAAGCAGATGTAAGTAATTGTTTTACAGATAGAAAAGTGAGTTGTGCTTACAATAGACCAGGAACCCAACTGGCATTGAAAGTGCTTTAGAGTTGAATTTGTTTTTTATATTTTTCTAAAAATTAATGCCTTGAAATTTTAGAAAATTAATATGGTATCTTGAGGAGTGCTGGATGTGCCTGATTTTTATATAGCAGTAAATGTTTAGTATTCTATATGAAGAGCTAGTTTGATAGAAACAATAAGATGAATATGATGGCTCAACTCAACCTGACCAAGAGTAAAAAAGGCAGGTGCCAATGCTGGAACGCGGGTAGACAATACAGTATATTAACTTTCATACTTGTATTCATACACTCTTAATCTCCCAAGTAGACACACAGTTCTCGGACTACTGAATTTTAGTAAAATACACATTGCTAAATCTAGAATTGTGAATCACTGGGGTCAAAGGATTTTCTTCTGCCATCATTTTTACTCTTCACTAAGGGATATACAATATACACTGTACTGTACATATATCCAGCATATGTTTAAAGTTATGTATTACTGTATTTTACAGACATGTGCCACAGGCGCTGATGTTCAGAGGACCATGATGCTACCAAGCACACCCCGCTTGATTATACAAGGTAATGTTAACAACACATGTAGCTTATAAGTAGTATGTAAACCTGTATTACCTTCTCATATATGTTTTGAAGGTCTGTGCAGCTGCTCTTTACTTTGCAAAGACCAGAAGAACAGCGTGCAGACCTATGGCTCCTTTCTGCTTTTATGAGTAATACACTCTAATTATTTCTATTACTTTAATAGTTGTAATCTAAGACCCTGTGTTAGCGACCCATTCCTTTCACGCTGTTGTTCATTAAGAATTCCACTTCTTTGCATAAGTACGTGATGAATATCTTTTTTATTTCAGATGACATGATGAAGCCTAAAGCCTGGATGTTGTCAATTGAAGGACAAGTGGTCATGGGACCACATCATGACTTCATCAATGGTATTGCTACAATCTTCGCAAGTTATTACAACTTTAACTTGCAGTATCCTGAAGATGCCTCATCCACATTGGAGTTTATCCAAAGGTAACCTAACACACCGACATTGTAGATAACACTAGCAAGGGTAATAGTGAGACGAGTAAATCACCACAACATTGTTAAAATGGCAGAGAAATCGTGTTTGGCTTAGGAGGAGTGTTAGGCATCAGTATTCTGTAGAAAGGAACAGCACTTAATGTCTTTTGAAAAACAGTGTGAAAAAGCTCAAATAAAACTAATAGCTTCTATATTTTGTTTACAGGTGTTTTTTGGGGTATTAACCCAGAGTCGGGCTCAAAATCAAAAAAGAAACACGGACACATCAGCCAACAAGTCTGCACACTTTTGAGGAAACTAATTGATTTTGAATGGATGTCAATGTAGACATTTTCTGAAAGGACTCCTAATAATTCAAATTGATTTAAAGTGTTTTAATCCCCCGTTTTGCCTCTTGCTGTCTTTAAAAATGTTACACTGCTTTATAATTACATTTTTGTTTTTTAACATTATCATTTAAATGTTAAACACTGGAGTTTATATCTTTAATTTCATTTCTTAAAATATACATTTTAAAAGGAGACATGCTTTCAGAATTATTGATTGCTTTTCACTTGACCCTTTCAGATGTCTGCATATCTGGAGAAAGTAGCACATATTTACAAATAATACACTGTTGACTACTAGACAGCCCATAATAACTGCGGGCACTGAGGTACAGTATGTGGCAAGTTGTTTACTACAGAGGATATTTGATATACAGTACAGTAAAAAATGTGTTTTTGTTTCTTGTACATAAACTTACTGTATGTGAGGTTTAGGTCATTTTGTTTGTGCAATTTAAAAAAAAAAAAAAGTTGAACTGCCTGTTAAGACTTTTATTGAATTTAAAAGTCTATACTTGAGGTATTCTGTGCATTTAACTTTTGAAGAAACACTGCTGAATAAATATGCAAAACACATACAGTAATGTGTTTTTGTTTTTATTTTTGTTTAACTTTATTAATTGTCAATAATTTAAAGATTATATGTGTTGTAAAGTGACTGATAAAAGTCTAATCCTGACTACAGGGACACTGATGGAAACATTTTGTGCAAACATCATACAGAAAACCACAAATGCAAGGAACAAGTGAACAAGTAGTGAGGTGGACAAGGGGACTTTAGAGACCTTCAGAACTTAACTTGATGTAAATTTGGGAAAATTTGGTAAATAGGATGGGTGATCAAGATTGTTTTAATGTCCTTTACATTATTTAATGTTGTTATTGCAACTGTAAATTTACAGTAAATTACTGGCTACTGAGTTGCATTACTTTTACAGTTGGCATGTAAAAATACAGTAGATTAATGTAAATTGAAAATGGTTAATTATTGTAATTCAACAGCAACATACTGCTACATCACAGTAATTTTCTTGCCCAGTTTACTGTGAAGTCACAGTGTGGTATGGTAATTTTATTGTAATGTACTGTAATATAATACAGTAAAATACTGTAAAAGTAATGCAACTAGTAACCAGTAATTTACTGTAAATTTACAGTCAAATGTTTTACAGTGTACGGAATAAGCACCACAGTGAGATGAATTTACCTTACAATACATCGGAAAGCGAACAAATAGCACCAGTCAGTCAGAAAGACCAACAATGAAATTCTACTGTGAGTTGGAAAGCGAGCAAATAGCACCACAAATACAGAAAGCCAGTCACGCGCATTGGCTCGTTCACGTTTTACATCCATACGGCGGTTCTCCTTCACCCGATGCAAGCAGTCGGCCTTCTCATACTTGGACACTTCCGACATCTCTTGGCAATCTAAAGAAACATGGGTAACTGGGAGCAAATGTGTCGCTAGATGGCACTGCTGTTAATGTCTGTTGCAACGTGCGGCCATCTTGTCGATGATAAGTACGGGGTCTTGTGCTGAATGTTGTGTCGGTGAAAAGGTGCCCTGCGCACATTTATCCCCAAGCAAACATACCCCATGACCTCCTCCTGGTCACAAAGGTGCCCCATCCACAGTTTGGTGGCGATTGGACTATTGTGCAGAATTGTATAGCGGACAAACAAACAAACATACATACATAGAGTCTGCTTTATATATTAGATGACGTTACTCGAAAACCTGTTAAATAAAATCATCACACCAGCTGAATGAGATGTTCCATGACTAAAGAAAACAGAGTCACCCCACAGTATTTTCCAGAACTTAGTGTCTGCCTCCACTGAATGGGTCTCTTGCAAGAAAACATAGTTAGCCTTTTGCTCCTTGCAGAAAAGAAAAATTTCCTTGCGTTTCACATTGTTTTTTAGCCCCCTAGCGTTCAACGAGATAGAGGATAACATAAAAACCTCAGTAAACTTTTTGAATAAACAGTAAAATTTAGTAGATACGTAGGGACAAGCAGCAGTGTCCTTCGTATAAACAAGTAGTGCAATAACCCTTAACAATCAGGGAACATTAAATATTAAGGCTGATTTAACATCAGCCTACATGAGAAGTGAAAGAGTAAAACATAATGTTCAGTTCAGGTCCACTCTTTGGTTGTCAATCAGAGCATAGCCTTCCTTCAAAAACGCTCTCTTCCCCTTACTCCTGGCTTCCTGGACCAGCGGCCACAGTTTAGCTCGAGCCTCCCGGTCTTCTTTGGAGAAGTCTTCCTTAAAGCGGACGTTCATCTCTTTGCAGACTGTCGCATTTCTCGCTTAGACGTCGTCCCGGACAGTTCTTATGCCGAACTGGATGATTATGGCTCTCGGGGACATGGAGGAGGCAGCGTTTCCCTTTCTTCCTAAGCGATGCACAGTGTCGACAGTTTCTTTAAATCTATCCACAGACGGGCACAACTCTGGTGAGTATCCCAATGATAGTCTGTCTCGTGCTTTCGTCATCTTTCTCGGGAAGACCAGTTAGCCTCAAGAGCTGCGCAGAAATCTGTTTTCTTTATGAAGCTCAACGATTTTCTCCTGGAGCTCGGCTATTCCTTCTTTGTTTTTTCTTATTTCTGCTGTGTTCGTATCAATACGCTTTTCAAACTTACGCAGCAGCGCCGTCCATCTCCTGCATTAAGATGTTGACTGCATGCAGAATAGCAGCAACGGTTTTCTCGTCCTCCATTTTCTGGGCTCGTGTCCCTTTTATTTTCTTCGGGTTCGGACCTTTTATTGGTGTATGAGCCCAGTTAATTTTGTGTTCTTTGGAGGTCGTTTCATGGACTTCCAGGTCTTCAGTGTCATCGTCGTCACAAGCCTCTCTGATCACCGACAAGTTGTAATCATGATCCATCTTATTCGCACTGTAGTTATCAAAAAAGACGAAGTAATTATGGTGAATTTGCTAAATACAGTAGTTGGTTATTTGGATATCGGTTAACTTTGGTTCGCAAATACTGGAATATTGAAAAAAAAAATCACAAATCCAGGACTAAAACTGAACAAGTTCTGGAACCTGCAAAAAGGTTGCTACTCACTCCACCATCTTTGACCCCTCCACACTCCTGCGCCTTTTTCTGGGGTAGCGACAGATGCTACTCCAAGTTTTCAAGTAGATATTGCTACAGACCAGAGAAAAATGGGCGTGAATATTATTTTCGACTTCAGCCAATCATATATTAAATTTGCGTACGTCAGGCACTGATCAGCCAATCGAAAATGTATACTTCGCGATCAATCACCTTTTTAGTTAACAAATCGCTAATCAGTGTTATTTGTCATTCATGTCCCACTTTAGCCAATTGCTATATGGCAAGATAAAGTGACTGTAAGAGACGGAGTGTATATTCGTAAAATACTTCTGCAACGATAGTCTACTAGTGCCAACATCTTACACTATACTGTAGTACTCTGTCGAGTGGATTATTAAGACTGCAGTGTATTTTTATCACCGTCATTTATGATTAGTGGTTTTGAAAAAATAATAAAAATAAAAGTTTAGATATAAGATATTTACCTTTACTAAAAAAATGCCTGAAGAAAATTTAAATGATCATAACCGTACAAATTTGTGTCTACCTAATTTTAATGGATTGATGTAGACTTAAGTATGGGCTCTACTTGATCGAGTCAGTCAGATTAAAACAAATGTTTGACTGTTGTTGTTTACTCGAATATCCAAATGAAATAGTCGCCTACATTTAACTGTCACACTAAAGACGGGCTATAAACGTATTACAATTTTTTTTTTTTTGCATAAACTGTCAGAGTTAAATCTTTACTTCTATAATAAACAACCCTAAAATGTGTTTTAATACCTTCATTACTTTTTATCAATGTTTATTTATTTAAGTATTCCTAATATTCCATTGTCCCCGCTTCTGCCTGCAGATCAGCGTCTGTTCTTTTTTTTTTGCTGATGTCTGTCAAATATTCTGTGGTCTTCATGTCTGTTCTCAACACACCAGCAGCTCTAGTCAGTTTCTTGTCTGTGGATCTCGTATTCAAGTTTGTTTTTCGCTGTATTATGATTACAGAATATTACAAATCACATACTTGACACTCTCACGTTCAGGTATCGGGGAACAGACAACGTTAAGAAAGCTGGCAATAAAATTGTGACTTGAAAGAATCCATTGGCTGTCTCTAAATGTTATCAATGTTAAATGTAAGAAACACAGTTATCATAGAGCTAATAGTCACTTTTCAATTATTATTTTTATAATGAAGTTTACTATGTTAAACGATCTGTGAAGAGAAAATGTTATGCCGTAAAAAGTGTAATAATTTTGCAGTTCCTTACACCAGTTAATCAGGGTATTCAATTATTTGACTTTTTTTAATCTTTTACTTTTGGGATTTTAAATACCTCTTTAAGATCATCAAATATATGTTTATTATAATACATTTTACTTATGCAAAGTTACATTTAGAGAATAAAACAAGGCAGATGATTGTTCATATTTTATTTATCCTCCATTTGACTCCATCAGGTCCCAGTGGTGTGCTGAACACATCAGCCTGTCTTTAGTGTCTCTGAGACTGGAGGAGGCCAGGAGTCCAACTGTACAGCAGGCACTGACGGGCATCAGCATCACAACTGGTAACAAGATAGAGATGGCAGATAGTTCAGCTGGGCATAATCCTATATGAGTATCCAAGCAAACGGCATATTAAGAGCACACCGAGTCTGTATACTCCAGTATGGCCCTGACATAACAACCTGTACAGCTGTAAACGACTCCACTTTACTTGTCAGTTTAGCACACACTGCACTGAGTCTGTCACGTCTGAACCATTAAATCATTCAGTCTGAACAGCTGGGAATTTATTTTGGACTATGATGTTTCTGGTAAGACTTTTTTTCTTGTTTGTCATAGTTTATACTGAAAATCTGGTTTACATCAATGTAGTGTTCTATAATTTTCTAAAAAAAAACTGAAGGAGCCCTTTTGAATTAGAGTATAGTATCAAGTCAATGAAACTTCTGGGCTACTGATGTGCTCAGTTAAGTATCAGGGGGGCTTGTTAACCATTTTCAGCTGCTTTGGTGCACTAGAGGGGTGGGCAACAATGAGACGACCCCGAAAACAGGAATGAATGGTTTAACAGCTGGAGGGAGGCCACTGACCTTTTTCCCTTCTCATCTGTTTTGTCACTCATTTTGCATTTGTCTACTGTCAGCGTCACTACTGATGGCATGAGGCCATACCTGGACCCTGGCACAGGTAGTCCAACTTCTTCAGGATGGCACATCAGTACCACATGGTATTACCAGAAGGTTTGCTGTGTTTCCCAGCATAGTCTCAAGGGCATGGAGGAGATTCCAGGAGACAGACAGGCAGTTCCTCTAGGACAGCTGGACAGGAACCCTCATAGAATGTCCTTAACCCATCAGCAGGACCAACCAGTATCTGCTTCTTTGGGGAAAGAGGAACAGGATGAGCACTGGCAGAGCCTACAAAATGACCTCCAGCAGGCAGGCAGAACAGTGGTGTGAATGTCTCTGACCAAACAATCAGAAACAGACTTCATATGGGTGGCATGAGGGCAGCATAATTTTTTCCCATTGAGATCTCATGTGTTTTCAAACTGTTCCTTTAATTTTTTTTGAGCAGTTTATACACACACATAAACACTGACACACACTTAATGTCAAGACCTTAGAACAACAAGTTTCTAGCTATGAGTTATGGTTTTAGAACAGTAAACCTTCACATACACTCACCTAAAGGATTATTAGGACCACCATACTAATACGGTGTTTGACCCCCTTTCGCCTTCAGAACTGCCTTAATTCTACGTGGCATTGATTCAACAAGGTGCTGAAAGCATTCTTTAGAAATGTTGGCCCATATTGATAGGATAGCATCTTGCAGTTGATGGAGATTTGTGGGATGCACATCCAGGGCACGAAGCTCCCGTTCCACCACATCCCAAAGATGCTCTATTGGGTTGAGATCTGGTGACTGTGGGGGCCATTTTAGTACAGTGAACTCATTGTCATGTTCAAGAAACCAATTTGAAATGATTCGAGCTTTGTGACATGGTGCATTATCCTGCTGGAAGTAGCCATCAGAGGATGGGTACATGGTGGTCATGAAGGGATGGACATGGTCAGAAACAATGCTCAGGTAGCCCGTGGCATTTAAACGATGCCCAATTGGCACTAAGGGGCCTAAAGTGTGCCAAGAAAACATCCCCCACACCATTACACCACCACCACCAGCCTGCACAGTGGTAACAAGGCATGATGGATCCATGTTCTCATTCTGTTTACGCCAAATTCTGACTCTAACATTTGAATGTCTCAACAGAAATCGAGACTCATCAGACCAGGCAACATTTTTCCAGTCTTCAACTGTTCAATTTTGGTGAGCTCGTGCAAATTGTAGCCTCTTTTTCCTATTTGTAGTGGAGATGAGTGGTACCCGGTGGGGTCTTCTGCTGTTGTAGCCCATCCTCCTCAAGGTTGTGCGTGTTGTGGCTTCACAAATGCTTTGCTGCATACCTCGGTTGTAACGAGTGGTTATTTCAGTCAAAGTTGCTCTTCTATCAGCTTGAATCAGTCGGCCCATTCTCCTCTGACCTCTAGCATCAACAAGGCATTTTCGCCCACAGGATTGCCACATACTAGATGCTTTTCCCTTTTCACACCATTCTTTGTAAACCCTAGAAATGGTTGTGCGTGAAAATCCCAGTAACTGAGCAGATTGTGAAATACTCAGACCGGCCCGTCTGGCACCAACAACCATGCCACGCTCCAAATTGCTTAAATCACCTTTCTTTGCCATTCTGACATTCAGTTTGGAGTTCAGGAGATTGTCTTGACCAGGACCACACCCCTAAATGCATTGAAGCAACTGCCATGTGATTGGTTGATTAGAGAATTGCATTAATGAGAAATTGAACAGATGTTCCTAATAATCCTTTAGGTGAGTGTATGTAAGCAACAGAAAAAAATATTCTAAGAAAAGTGCACAAACAAACCTGCCTCTACTGTCCCAATAGCAAGGTAAGGCTGTGTTTTAGTGACTGCTTCAAAACAAATCACAGAATGGACGTGTACTAAATCTGCATCAGTACAGCAAGAATAGTAAACATACATTCCATACGCTGTTTATGTTGACATTTTGACATGTATTTACATGTTTCTGTTACACATAACATTTTTTTCTTGCCCAAAATAATTCAGTATACCTTGTATTGAAAATGTGACTCCTAAATAAAGATAAGTAAGACCCTTATTGTTGTAGATTGTTTGTAAATAAACAGCAAAGTCTTGATCAGGATACTCAGTTTCCAAGCTGTGGGATTACCGGCGAGTTGTGCCAAGCGAGTGCCGTTTGTAGACGGTGTTGATACAAGAGGAGGCTCTGTTCAAATCTATTAATTTTCTAGTTGTGTTAATATGCGAGGTGATTGGTCAGCACAAATTAAAACACTCGGTATTGTCACTACCAAAAACAAAATTTAATTAATAATTATTCAGTGTAAATTGTACAACCATTTCAAGAAATATTTACAGTTAACAATAATGATGGGTCAATTGAACTGAAGGAAAAAATAATCTTCTTTGTGAATTCTAACAAACAGACTTACCTGGGAAAGCAGTGGTTCTCAATCTGTGGGGCGGGGGGCATGATGTAACAAAAAGGGGGGCGCAAAGATGTGAAAAAAAGAAAACAAGAATCAAAAATATGAAAAATGCATCTATTGAAACCAAAACAAATTAACTTAAACTACATTCCGATACTAGAAAAATAAATATAGAGTTAGATAAATGTTAATAAAAGTTAAGTAGGTATAATAAAATATGCATTTATGATGCATCATTTAAAAAGAACAAACTGGTATTAGTGGGCTCCTTTCAAAAAAATGTTAGGGGGGTGCAATTAAAACTGTTATGAAAACACGGGTCGCAAATACTTAAAGGTTGAGAAACGCTGTACTAAAGCATGCCCACTTCTATATATTATATATAAATAATATGTAATGGGGATAGACATATTTGCTTGTAATGTTCAAAAAAAATTAATAAAACTGTACAATGCAGTTATAAAAATTAAAGAAAAAATGCAGATGGCATGAATTGGCTAAAACAGATACACAGACAATTTCAAATATACACAACTTAATCAACAAAGTGTCCTTTATTATTTACAGCAATAGTTAAATCAAATATACACAACTCTGTTATGCACAGTCAGTTTAACACTCAGAAATAATAAAAGGCCAAAGACAAATAAAGCAAGTGACACGTTTAATAGAGGAGGAGCTGAGATGGAATCCCAAGTTGAAAAGCCTCAGTGCTGCTGCCTGTCTTTGTACTCCAAAAGTTGAAGCTCCAGTTTGTCAAACTCTTTGCTCACTTAAAAAAAACAAAAGATTTACTTTTACCAATACTAAAAATGTATTAAAGCGTATTTTAAATTTTACTTTAAACATATATTTACATTTATATGTATTTAGTTAAGATTCGTGTCTAAATTCTCTACAAGTAAAATGGTATTCTGATTAACAGAAAGATGGCGCTGAAAAGAAAAAGAAAGGACCGTCTACCCCCCAACACCACATGACATCCCACTCACTGTCTGGTGGTCCATCAATGATCAGGCCTTCTGCTTCTTACTCTTGGAGACACTTTCTGTACTCATTAGAGATTCACTGAAGCCAAATGAGCCTCCAGCATCAGCACATCCAGAATGACGTGAACTCTGTGGATCTTCACAAAGTGCCTACAGCTCTTCACAGCACCTCATCAGGTAGTTGTAGAGGCCATCTGTCAACTCCTCATCTCCTACTGTATAGAGGTCATTACCCGGTGACCTTTAGGATCTTCATAATTTTTTAAACCATTTGGATGCCACCTTTTCAGATACAACAGCCTGTTGGACAAGCAAATTCAAAAGTTTGGTGCTATAAAGTCATCACAGCTCTCTGCTACTAGATAGATTACAATAATAAAGTTTTGCTTGTTATCTGAGCTAAGTTACCAGCAAGTGATCATCTGCTCCATGGCCCTTTATGATGAACTCCAACAGTTTTTCATTTCGAGTCCTCCTGGAGGCCCTGCTGATCTCTGCAGCCTCATAAACCTGAGCCCCTTGTTCTCGAGTCAGCTGCCCTTCTTCAGCCACACAGCCAGCCTGCTCTCCTACACGGTGGACACACAAATAAATACATCAGACTGTCATATGAAGTATTTGTCTTGTGCAAGATGTCTGGTTTTGGTCTGAATACTCCTATTTTCTCATAAAAGAGGACACTTTGGAATAAAGTTCAAACTGTGAGAATTACTCTATGGTTCATTACAAAAACTCTTGTTGGTGGTTATCTCAATAGTTTTATAGAATACATCAAATATTTCAGAGTATTATGAATACCCCAATCTGGACACTACCTAAAGTAATATGCAAGTCACAGACATGTCATCCTAAGATAAAAAGGATAAATACAGTGCACTCCATTATTATTGGCACCCCTTGTAAAAACGAGTAAGAAGGGTTAGAAAAAAAAATTCCTGTTTGCTGAAGAAATGTCACCTTGCACTGACAAAATTAGAAACATCTGACTTTTAATTCAAACAATTTCATTCAAAGAAAAACAAAGCCCTTATCAAAAAAATTATTTAATTATTTTTAAAATTAACATTTTTATAAGGGGTGTCATTAATAGTGGAGGGCATGTTAAATGAATGCCACAATTAAAGGTATGTCACACATGAAGAAAAAAAAATATTATCAGCATCTTTAAAAGACTGACAGTAAAATCAAAGGGTTCCTCCATAGTCAGATAAAGAGCAGACTGACAGAGGAGAAGAGATAAAGTACTGAAATCCTAAACCATCTAAACACAAATGTCAAGTCACATAAAGCTTACAGTTCATATTCAAACACCATCAACGTGTCTACTCCACAGTCTACTGAACCAGCAGGGATGTCCTAGGAAAAGAAGGAAAGAAAAAAAAAATACACGTGAAAGTGAAGCACTACAAGTGAATTACAAGAATAACAGACAGGTGTTTGCAGTTTACCTTATTTTTCATTAGCATCCAATTTCCAGAAGATATTCTTGTAGCAAGCTGGATGAAAGGAAAAAAATATAAATGTCACTTGAAATTAAATTGAAAGGCTCTGTGAACATCGCGACTGTCAGTGTGACTCACGTATAATTTAGTAGCACACTGCTCATTGCAGGAAAGTCTTTAACAGTTTAGTTCAGTTCATCTGCACAAAACTGCCATTAAATTCTATTAAAATTGATGGTACAAAAACATCGTAGATTATTTGGTATTACAATATAGACACATTAGTCCAACGTAAGAAACTAAACTGAAAAGAAAAAAGGTAATACGGTGCACCACTGTAGTCAGTCTGAACTTTAGCAAAAGCCTACTTCACGACAGAATAACTGATTAAGCGTTTCCAAGATGCTTGTAAAAGTTTTTTTTCGTTTTTCATGCACAGTCAAGGAGTTCTTGTGAAACTCGACTTGTGGAATTTGAAGAGTTGCCGGTACCGTTGAGTGCCGATCCACTTCAAGCACTGAATATAAATCAATTACTACAGCGAAAATTATTATTAATACATACGTATGGTTCACAGTACAAACATAACCATGCAAAACAAAGTTATTAAAAATACAGAAAAAACTGTGCAAATCTCAAACGTTTTCATTTCGTAGCACACTTACTTCCATTGTCAAAAATACAAGCAATTAGTTTTGTCGCTTCTTCTTCTTTTGTCTAATGGAGTTTCATCACTGCAGCTTCTTTTTTTATCTCCTTTTGTTTAATGGAGTTTTGTCGCTTGGTATAACGGTAGGTTATTTAAGAGGAAACTCTATAAGGAGGAACCTCAAAGAGATAGGGATCACAAACTGTGAAACGTTTGAGTTAAAGTTACACTTGATAGACAACTTGAAACGTTGATAATTGGACAGGTGAGTTTTTGATTGTCATAGAGTAACAATAATCTCGTTCGTTGAAATTCAGAATTAGTCAATACTATCCACTTGCATTTACAGTTATCCCGCCTTCAGATCCGCACATAATGTCTCCGATCTGCAGAAATACCCTTCTCCAAGTTTTGGGACACCATAGACATATATAAACAGACGCCGCATTTACTGTGTTGCCCACTCAACACAATACGTCAGCACATCCGCCTTATTGCGAGTGGCAAAAGTGCCATTTAAACTAATGCAGGTAGACGAGGAAACCGGGTTTTCTGATGAAAAAGCAATAAATTTTAAAACATATCATTTACATACAACAGATTTTGGGAAATCGTTTACATGCAATTATTTATATCCATTTATCTATACTAATAAAAGGCAAAGCCCTCACTCACTCACTCACTCATTCTACAACTTCCCGTGTAGGTAGAAGGCTGAAATTTGGCAGGCTTATTCCTTACAGCTTACTTACAAAAGTTGGGCAGGTTTCATTTCGAAATTCTATGCGTAATGGTCATAACTGGAAAGTATTTTTCTCCATATAATGTAATGGAGTTAAGTTGGAGATGGCCGTGGGGGGCGGAGTTTTGTGTGACATCATCACGCCTCCTACGTAAGTACGTAGAGAACAAGGAAGAACTCCAAACAGCGATGAGCGCAATTGTAGAGTCTTCGCCTCTAATGCCGACATTCGAGGTTCGATTCCAGAGAGGGGATGCACTGAGTATGTACGCGCACTACCCGATTCATTTTACCTTCGCATCTCCTTGGTTTGGGACGTATGAAAAAATATTCGGTTAACGCAGAATCATGTTACGTTATTTTTAAAATTTTCCCTTTCTTAGCACAAGCACAGCTGAGAAGCTTCGATGCATGTACTCCATAACGCGTTAAAAAAATAACGCATTTAATCACACTTTCAATTCCAAGCAAACGGGAACTTTTGTCAATGCATGATTTCCTGGTACATCCATTACACTGATGCACACATCACAGCTACAAAAATGTTAGAGTCGGAATAAAGCGCGTTCCTACGACTGATCATTTCGACTAACCGAGCGAAGCCTTGATAAAAGCATGGTTTTGTGCACACTGAAAAGCAAGCAAAATTAGATGCATTACAGAAAGCGGACTTTGTGGCTCTTACTGGGGATCATTGGACTTCCGTGACCGTTAGTAATTCTGATTACATCTAATTACAAAATGTTCAATGATCACACTGTTTTAGCCTAATGTACAAAATAATTTTGGCTAATGTTACTCAGAGTTTAAAGATTAAGTTGGTCAAATTACCTTTTATGTTTCTGACTTATTTTTTTAAGAAGAAAAACTGCACTTTATGTTGAAATTTTGGTTATTATTATTTAAAGACAATACTATTCTGAAAATGTACTTAAAGTACTTAAACTACCACTTTATTTTTAAGTCTGCCCAATTTTAACCAGGGAAGATATTTTTGTTTCTGTTTTGAATTCAAATGCAGTTTAAAACCATTTTTTTTTTCAGAAATTAAAACAGCTTCAGTTTACAATATTCATGTCCATGTCTATTATTTGATTCTGTCGCCCACTAAAACCCTTTTAAATTAAAAAAAAACATTTGCGAGTTGGGGCAAATTTAAGTGTGTGATTACATACGATTAATCAAGATTAAATTATTACACAGCCTCTAATTAATTGGATTAATTTTTTTAATCGAGTCCCACCCCTAATATATATATATGTAGATATATATGTAGATTTGTATATATATGTGTATATACAGTATATATGTAGATATGTATATGTGTATATATGTATATATGTGTGTGTGTGTCTGTGTGTATATATATATACAGGATGCCAAGGAGGACCAGAGGAGGGCTTGTGCCTCCTCCAGACTGCGAGGGGGCGTCCGTCCTGGTTATGTTGGGGGCCTCGGGTACAGGGCTTGGAAGCCCAGCCCTGTAGGGACCCGTGGCCACCGCCAGGTGGCACCCCGATTCCGGAATATCCCATGTGGACCCCGCCAGGGGCAGGAGCCCGGCCGGGACGCCCAGGAGGACCAGAGGAGGGCTTGTGCCTCCTCCAGACTGTGAGGGGGCGTCCGTCCTGGTTATGTTGGGGGCCACGGGTAGAGGGCTTGGAAGCCCAACCCTGTAGGGGACGTGGCCACCGCCAGGCGGCGCCCAGATGCCTGAGGAACCCTGGAGCCCAGCACTTCCGCCACACCTGGAAGTGCTGGGGGGAAGACGACAGGGGACACCCGGACGGCTTCCGGGTGCGCAGCCGGCACTTCCGCCACACAAGGGCGTGTCTGTGTTGGAGTGCCGGGAAGCAGCTGGTGCCCATCCGGATTCCTATAAAAGGGGCCGCCTCCCTCCAGTCATGGGCGGAAGTCGGGTTGAAGAGGACGGAGCTGGAGAGAGGACTGGAGGCGGCCAGGAGAGAGAAAGGCACAGGACTGTGTGGCCTGGACATTGGGGGAATCAGTGGGGGAGGCACTGGGGTTTGTGTGTGCACGGTAAATTGTAAATATTATAATAGTTGTAAATAAACAGTGTGTGGTGGAACTATGTCGTCCGTCTGTCTGTGTCCGAGGCCCAGTCCACAATATATATATATATGCCAGCAACACTCATGACAACGACAAAACAATTACATTGTCAATCATGTTACGTTATTATTATAATGTTTCCTTTTCTTTTTACTTCTCCGCTGCCAAGCGTGGGTATTTTGCTTTATATATATATATAGATAGATAGATAGATAGATATGACAACAACACTCATATCAATGACAAAACAATTACATTAACAATCATCTTACATTTATTTTTAAAATGTTTCCTTTTATTTTTCATAACTTCTTTAACACACTACTTCTCCGCTGCAAAGTGCGGGTATTCTGCTAGTACACTAATAATGGCAATTATTAAATAATAGTAATAATAATTATTATTAAATAATACCTCCCATATAAGTAACATTTCTCTGAACTGCCTTCTTCCATCTCTGAAACATTTCTAGACTTCATCCTGCTCTTACCCAACACAGTACTGAAGTATTGGTTAATGTCTTAGTCACCTCACGTATAGATTAATGTAATGCTATTCTATCTGGCATCCCACAAAAACGTATCCATCGCTTACAACTTCTTCAAAATTCTGTTGCCAGGATAATAACCTGCTGTTCTAAATCCACTGAACATATCCCACCTATTTTCTCTCAACTTCACTGGCTCCCTGTTAACTACAGAACAGAATACACAATACTGCTCTTAACATTTAAAGCTCTCCACAATGTGTAGATCTCACTGATCAACAGACTTACACTCCTGTCGCTCACTCAGATCCTCATCTGCAGCTCCACTTTCTGTACCACACGTCAGACTCAGTGCTATGGGAGCTCGAGCGTCTTTAATTGTGCTCCTCAACTCGGGAATTCTCTTCCCTCTCTCATACGTCAGCTCGATTCAATAACACATTTGAAAACTGCCCTCCAAACTTATCTTTTCAAACTGGCATACCAATTGTGAATTTTGCACGGTTACTGCCGGTTATCTTTGTTTGTTTGCTAATTATTGCATTTTTGATTTATCGTTCTCTTGTTTTAATTTTACCAATGTTGTTTAATTTTATTGTAAGGTGACGTTGAGTGCTAAGATTATGCAACGGGATTTTCTAATGGCAAAATATAACCAAAACTATTGTTCAGCCTTACCTATGAAATGTAATCCCCCGGGATATGGTTTGGAGCGTGCAGCGGTTTGTACAATCTGAAGCAGCACATGTGTGAGGCATCTTTATCCATTACTTCACTACACAGCAGTGCCACTCGCAATATGGCGGCGACGTAGACGTACAATGCTGCTGGTCATGCGGTGTCTAGTAATTCTATTAGAGTGGGACGCTACAGCTTTCGTCGCCCTGATGACGTATTTAAAGTATTTTGACCCGTGACGTCACCGAAAGCGGCAGATACGGAAGTCGGCGCACGCTTCTAGCTTGTATGCAGCAAACCGAAACAGGCGGCTGAGTAGGTCGCCTTTAAAAAGTATCACATCGCACACACGGTGAAGTAAGTAGAGGTAAGCAGTCCGTCTGTGTCTATCGCGTCAATTTCACTAACACACACAGCGCTTTAATTTGTATTTTTCTTTCTCCTTTATAATTCCGCGCTGTTCGTGATCGGTCGACATTTCAGAAAGCAGCGAGGAGTTAGTCGGGCTTTACACTTACGATCAGAAAAGGACAAACACGAAATGAAACAAACGAGTCCAAGGCCGTGGAGAAAAGTCTAAGTGCATGCGAAACCAAGAACGAAAACAAATGTATGGAGGGAGAGAAAGTGTAGCGCTGTCGTGCCGGTATTCCTCGGGTAACCCGCCTGGAGAAGTCTAAATGTAATGTTCATATCTATTAATGACGGGCGTCCATAATCAGTATGTGTGTATTTATATACACGGCTTAGCATTCTGAAACCTGTGTAATTCAATGTAGTCGGCGTATATTTACATGCTGTGCGTTGATGAACAATTATATGGATGTTGTTTTGTTTCTCTTTTAGTTTGTGTCATACAGTGGTGTGAAAAACTATTTGCCCCCTTCCTGATTTCTTATTCTTTTGCATGTTTGTCACACAAAATGTTTCTGATCATCAAACACATTTAACCATTAGTCAAATATAACACAAGTAAACACAAAATGCAGTTTTTAAATGATGGTTTTTATTATTTAGGGAGAAAAAAAAAATCCAAACCGACGTAATTGCCCCCTTGTTAAAAAAATCACCTAACTGTGGTGTATCACACCTGAGTTCAATTTCCGTAGCCACCCCCAGGCCTGATTACTGCCACACCTGTTTCAATCAAGAAATCACTTAAATAGGAGCTGCCTGACACAGAGAAGTAGACCAAAAGCATCTCAAAAGCTAGACATCATGCCAAGATCCAAAGAAATTCAGGAACAAATGAGAACAGAAGTAATTGAGATCTATCAGTCTGGTAAAGGTTATAAAGCCATTTCTAAAGCTTTGGGACTCCAGCGAACCACAGTGAGAGCCATTATCCAGAAATGGCAAAAACATGGAACAGTGGTGAACCTTCCCAGGAGTGGCCAGCCGACCAAAATTACCCCAAGAGCGCAGAGACGACTCATCCGAGAGGTCACAAAGACCCCAGGACAACGTCTAAAGAACTGTAGGCCTCACTTGCCTCAATTAAGGTCAGTGTTCACGACTCCACCATAAGAAAGAGACTGGGCAAAGACGGCCTGCATGGCAGATTTCCAAGACGCAAACCACTGTTAAGCAAAAAGAACATTAGGGCTCGTCTCAATTTTGCTAAGAAACATCTCAATGATTGCCAAGACTTTTGGGAAAATACCTTGTGGACTGATTAACAAAAGTTGAACTTTTTGGAAGGCAAATGTCCCGTTACATCTGGCGTAAAAGGAACACAGCATTTCAGAAAAAGAACATCATACCAACAGTAAAATATGGTGGTGGTAGTGTGATGGTCTGGGGTTGTTTTGCTGCTTCAGGACCTGGAAGGCTTGCTGTGATAGATGGAACCATGAATTCTACTGTCTACCAAAAAATCCTGAAGGAGAATGTCCGGCCATCTGTTCGTCAACTCCAGCTGAAGCGATTTTGGGTGCTGCAACAGGACAATGACCCAAAACACACCAGCAAATCCACCTCTGAATGGCTGAAGAAAAACAAAATGAAGACTTTGGAGTGGCCTAGTCAAAGTCCTGATGCCTTCCCATTTCTCAATAACCTCAGTTTCTGTGTGCTTTGTACTAGATAATAGAGATGAGGTGGATGGTAAATCTCATATGGCGGCTGCTCACTACTTGTAGTTTTATCACACTGAGCTTGGCCAGGGTGTGTGGGTCACCTTTTTGTGCCACTAAGAACTCTTAAGTGAACACCACAGACTGTCCTGACATCCCTCTTCTCTGCAAGGCTCTGCTTGATTTAATTAAAATCTTCATGAGGGCCAGTAATTGGTTGTTCTTCGTCTGGCCCCTCCCCTTGGGGGTTACCCATGGTACATTGGTTAATGTGGAGCACAGATCTCCAGACAATGGAGCACTAAGGATGAGTGAGGCACTCAAGGTCTCAATACTGGGAGAAGTTATTTAGTAGGAGTTGTGGTCGATGGTTCGAGGGAAATAGCAGACTGACACTAATCAAAAGAAAAATATAACAGCTTCTTTATTAATTCTTTGGTGAGCAGAGAGACTCTTGCAGCTCCTGTCAGCTAATGTCACTGACAGTAACTAGCAAAAAGCCCAATCTTGCGAGGAGGGGGGGTTGAGTTAGTTCCTCTTTTATAACAGATCTTCAGAGTCAAGCTTAGCATGAGATAAATTACACAGTAGTTTTCGGGGGGTTCAGTATTATGCCCAAGGGTTACAAGGGTTAGTTAAAATCAACTAAACAACAACAAGTGAAAACAGTGTGCTAGACCTTAATTCAGTTGTTTCTCCAATAAGAAAACAGTTAACTCATGGCTGACTAGAAATCTGACCATTCATGGCAGATTCTTACTACCAAAAGCTGAATGCTTATCTCATATTTCCTTTACATTTTCAGGTCTAGAAACTTCAGACTCCTCTTGTACCCTGGCTTCATTGCCAGCCTTTAGCAATTAAAAAATAAAAGTAGTAAAGTTTAGTAGACGTCATTGAACTTAATCATCAGTTTGTGTAACGTTAATGCAGATGGCCAGGAGTTGTCACTAGGGAGATGAGTGTTAAATGCTTCAACGTGATTTCTCTGTTACTACTCATCATCTTCATGTCCCCCCTCACCACATCCATAAACCTTCTCTTAAACCTTCCAATGCAAATCTTAGCATTTTTAACTCTGCCACCTCCAGCTCTGTCTCCTGCTTTATGGTCAGTGCCACCATCTCCAACCCATATAACATAGCTGGTCTCACTACCGTCCTGTAGACCTTCCCTTTCACTCTTGCTGATACCCATCTATCTCAAATCACTCCTGACACTCTTCTCCACCCATTCCACCCTGACTGCACTCTTTTTCACTTCTCTTCCACAAATCCTGTTACTCTGTACTGTTGATCCCAAGTATTTAAGCTCATCCACCTTCACCAACTCTACTTTTTTCATCCTCACTATTCCGCTGACAACCTCCTCATTCACACACACATTTTCTGTCTTGTTCCTACTGACCTTCATTCCTCTCCTCACTAGAGCAGATCTCCACCTCTCCAGGGTCTCCTCATCCTGCTCCCTACTATCACTACAGATCACAATGTCACCAGAACAGAACTTTACAATTCTGAATAGTAAAAGAGAAAAATGAACTGAGCAGAACTTGAGTCTGTGACCGTGATGGACAGAATACGAGATGAGAACAAATACAAATGTACAGTATAGAGTGGGAGATAGGTGTAGTTCCTCACTGTAATTTTTCTTATTTTCCTGTAGATGTTAATAACTGGCAAAGGTCGTCCATGAAGTTTCTGCACATTTTGTGCTGTAGATTTAATTTTAAATTTGCCAGTTTTACCCAACAATGTACAATGTCTTTATAAGCTGAGCACACCTGTATTTAGGCAGTTTATTGAATTCTTCTTGGCAGATCTGTCCTTCCATTTTGGAGCTGTGTGAAGTTACTTTATGGTGGCTGGCATGCCAATCCTGCTGCCAACCCCCAAGTTTTCCCTGCAAGCTGTAGGACCAATTGCAGGACCGGACTGAACAGGGGGTTGCCAACAAGGATCGCGAGCTGTTTTGTCATGTTGTGCGTGTGGCAACACACTGTACCAGTGCATGCTCCCCGACCTGAGATCTTCTCGAGCTGTTAGATTGTATGGGAAACATCTTCCAGGTCTCTCCACAGCTGTTCTATGGGGTTTAAGTGTTGTCTTTAGCTGGACCACTCTTGGACACTCAGAAACTTGCCGCAAAGCCAGCGTATCATTGTCTTGGTGATATATTTTGTCATTATCATACTGAAAGGAAAGCCATCTCCCAGCCTGAGGTTGTGTGTATTCTGGAGCAGATTTTTCTCCAGGTTCTCTCTGTATTTGACTGTATTCATCCTTTCCTCCGTTCTTAGCACTTTTTCCATTCCTGCTGCTGAGGAGCACCTCATAGCATGATGCTGCCACCACCATGCTTCAATGAAGGGATTATAGTAGGCAGATGATGAGCAGTGCCTGATTTTTTGCCAGAGACAGTGCTTGAAGTTTTGCCCAAATAGTTCAAATTCTGTCTCATGCAACCAGATAATCTTTTTCCTCATGCTCTCAGTGTCCTTTAAATGTCATTTGGCAAATTCCAAGTGGTCCTTTATATGCCTTTTACTCAATATTGACTTCCATCTCGCTACTCTACCATAAATGCTTAATTGATGGAGTGCTGCCAAGATGTTCGTTCTTCTAATCGGTTCTCCGAACTTCTGAAGCTCTGTTACAGGAACCATTAGGTTTTTGATCAGCTTCATGACCAATGACTATCTTGGAGTGTTACTCTGCTTGGGTGGACTGTACATTGTAGCTGAAATCCTGGTGGTGCCAGTCTTCTTCCATTTCACAGTTGTTGAGGCCAGAGGCACACACACGAAAGAGAGAGAGAGAGAGAGTGAGCGAGCGAGCAATCGAGAGAGGCAAGGCTGGACGAATAAGGTAGAAAAGGCTTGTTTTTGTTTTCAGTTCTGTTTACAGTGATCGCTTCATAGCGTGCATTGTGGCAGTGTTACTTTTCTTGGTGGTTTATTAAATTACAGATTTTTCAAATGTTCACTTTTTTCTCTGTGCTTAAAACTCATTTTAAAAAAAGTGTTTACTGTTCAGCGATCAGGTTGTAAGGCTATTAGCTTGAACTCCTTCAATGTTACTTTCTTGGTTGCTTGTGGTAGGTTTTTAAATAAAGTTCGGATTTGTTCAAATGTTCCTTTTTTCCTCCTGTGCTTAAAACTCATTAAAAAAAAAAAAGTGTTTACAGCGATCGGGTCATAAGGCTATAGCGCGAACTCTTACAATATTCGTTTTCTCTGTTGTTCAAGGTTTTATCGGTGTTATTCAATGTTTTTACATTTAGTTTACTATTAGATGTGCATTCTATCGTATAATTAACTATATTTGTGCTTAATAATCTTTAAAAAAATATATATTTACATACAGTTCGTATGGTCTAGAATGGATTAATTGTATTTACATACAATCCTATGGGAGATATTGCTTCGGTTCACGACCAACTCGGTTTACGACCAGAGTTTTGAAACGAATTATGGTCGTGAACTGAGGTTCTACTGTATATCCTAACTACAGGGTCATGGGGGGTCTGCTGGAGCCAATATACGGTTTATGTAAACTGCTTAATCCAGTTTAAACAGCATACATTTCCATACATTGAGTGGGATTGGATTTTTCTCCCTAATCCTATCCCACCATACTGCACAATTAATCTTTTGTTGCTAAAGTTCAACTGGTAATGCCTGATAATGAGTATTAAAGAAGTTATTAACAATTTGAAGTCTGTGTTACTGCCACACAGCTCCAGTAGTGTGAGTTTAAACCTCAGCCAGTTTACTACCCATGTGCAGTTTTTTCTGTGGGCCCTATTTCTGCCTTTATTATTATTATTATTTATTCTCACAGTTCTAAAGATGCATTGACAAATCTAACTTTGCTTTGCAAGGTAGTGTTAGATCGATACTGAGTCTTTTGACTTTGGTATCAATGCCAGCTTTCAGACTGCAGTATTTGTACCGAGTCGGTAAATAACGGTCATCCCTACATACCACCTGACCTCTCTCCTCTTATCAAGATCCTCTTTGAGTAAAATATTCATGAAGTTTAGTAATTGGTTGCTACTTATCTGGTTTCTCCTCTTTAGGGTTACCCATAGTAGATTGTTCTTCTTGTTTCAGCCTGCTGGACCTTCCCTCCACTGATAATTTGAAATAAAGAGTACTGTGTTACTGTCGGCATGCTATGAACGGTCAATCTTTATATAAACCTTCACAGAGAGGGTGTTGTGAAATGACATTCACGTGACTTCAGATCTAAGTGATGAAGTTTTATTGAAGTTTATTCCTGTTCTATTTACAGAGAAAAAGAAAAAGCTGATGTTTACTGGAACATCTCAATGGATGTGAAACAGGAGAACTGTGATGTGGACAGAAATATTATGGATATTAAGGAGGTGGACTGTGAGTTGGAGTCCATCTACCTTAAACAGGAAAGTCTGAGCATCAAGGAGGAGAGCAGTGAACTGCGGGCAGTGGGCATTAAAGAAGATGAAGATGAGAAGTTTGTCAGTATTGAGATACACAACCATACATATCTGAAAAGTGTAAAAGAAGACAACCTTCATGGTGGGTGTCAAGATGGATTGGTAACCAGGTTAGACTCTTCTCAAAGCAGACACTGTTCATCTCCAGAGCCTTCTGTCAATGTGAAGACTGAATCATTGCAGTCTAAACCAAACAAGATTAGAAAAACTGCATCTGTTAGAGTTCAGGATAATTGGCCACCATCTACAAAGAAGTCTGGAAAAAGTAAGTGCAAAATAAAAAATGAGAAAGTTTTAGGGTTGGGTTTATGGGCTTGAAAGGTTGGGTCTAGTGGTTTTTTTGAGAAGTACTGTTTTTTATTGTGTGCTTAAATGTAGTTTGAGATTTCATCAATGTTTGTGTAAGGTTTGCAATTTTTCATGCAAAAGTCCTAAACATATCTTTGGTAAAGAGTGCTCTACAAATATACAACTGCAAAAGAAGGTTGTGAACCTTTTGGAATTCCCTGGATATCTGCTTTAATTCATCTTAACAATGTGGTCTGATCTTCAACTATGCTCCATATACATACAACCACAGTTGTCCTAAGCTAATAACTCACAAACAATTGGATGACTTCTTGTCAGTCCTGAACACATCACTTTAACATTCGCAGTCCAGTCTATGACCCTCCTATATTTACCGACTGGTTGACCCTTCTTTAATAGTAATGTCCCCCACTAAATTTCATGTAGCTGCTAATCAGCTTTGAATTTTAATCCATACCTTCTCTCCAAACCTTTTTGGTTCCTTTTATTCCTGAGAGCTCTTTTCTGAGCAGTTCTCTTTAGGTCAGGCCACAGCATCGCGTGTCTCTTACTGGCCATTCAAGAACACCAATTTCATTATGTTTAAGTCTTTGTCTTTTTTGATATCTTTCTGTGTTTTGGCTCATTGTCTTGTGTCATAACTCAACTTTTGCTAAGCTTCTGCTATCCTGTTTTGCTGTCAGATTTCTTGATAATATTTTGAATTCACTGTCCCTTTGATCGTGTCAAGCTCTCTAGGCTCTGAAGATGCAAAGCAGGCCAAACCATGATGCTCCCTTCGTCTTGAGGATTTAGTATCGATGTGCAGTTGTCTCTTACCTCCAAACATGGTGTCACATGATTTGACAAAAGAGTTCAACTTTTTCCTCATTTGTCTACAGAACATTGTCTGTTCAGGAACATCGAGATGATCTTTTACAAGTTTGAGATGTGCACTGATGCTTTTATTTGATTATACTGATTTTCTTGGTGTTGTCCTTCTATAAACACCATTCTTATTTACTGCTCAAAAAATTAAAGGAATAATTTTTTAATGAGGGTATTGGATCAAGTGAATGAAAATTGTGGGCTATTGGATTGGTCAGTTAAGTAGCAGAAGGGGTTGTTAATCAGTCTCCGCTGTTGTGGTGTTAATGAAATGAACAACAGGTGCCCCTAGAGGGACAACAATGAGACGACCCCTAAAACAGGAATGGTTTCACAGGTGGAGGGAGGCCACTGACATTTTTTCCCTCCTCATCTGTTTTTTTTCACTAGTTTTTGCATTTGGCTATAGTCCGTGTCACTACTGGTTACATGAGGTGATACCTGGACCCTACAGAGATGGCACAGGTATTCCAACTTCTCCTGGATTGGCAGACACATCAATACGTGGCATTACCAAAAGGTTTGCTGTGTCTCCCAGCACATTCTCAAGGGCATGGAGAGGATTCCAGGGGACAGGGATTTACTCTAGTAGAGCTGGACAGAGCCCCCTGTAGGAGGTCCTTAACTTATCAGCAGGACCCACCGGTATCTGCTCCTTTGGGCAAGGAGGAACAGGATGACCACTGCCAGAGCCTACAAAATAACCTCCAGCAGGCAGGCCACTGGTGTGAATGTCTCTGAGCAAACAATCAGAAACAGACTTAATGAGGGTGGCATGAGGGCCCGACGTCATCTAGTGGGCAGTGTGTAACTCAATTTGTCACTTGCCATAGAATACCAGGATTGGCAGGTCAACCACTGGCACCCTGCGCTTTTCACAAATGAGAGCAGGTTCACCCTGAGCATGTGACATACATGAAAGGATCTGGAGAAGCCGTGGAGAATGTTATGCTGCCTGTAACATCCTTCAGCATGACCACTTTGGTGGTGGGTCAGTGATGGTATATCTGGAGTGGCATATCCATCGAGGGACGCACAGACCTCTACAGGCTAGGCAACAGCACCTTGACTGCCATTAGGTATCTGGATGAAATCCTTGTACCCTTTGTCAGACTCTATGCTGGTGCAGTGGCTCCTGGTGCTTGACAATGTTTGGCCTTATGTGTTTGTGAGTTCTTGGAGGATAAAGGAATTTATACCATTGACTGGCTTCCACGCTCGCTCATTTGACCTTAATCCAATAGAACACCTCTGGTTGTGACATTATGTTTTGGTCCATCCAACATCTCAGACTGTCTAGGAGCTCAGTGATGCCCTGGTCCAGATCCGGGAGGAGATCCCCCAGGACACCATCTGTCATCTCATTAGGACGTGGTTAGACATGCATGCAAGCATGTAGGGGACATATAAACTACTGAGTGCGATTTGAAGTTGCTGCAATGAAATTTCGGCCAAAAGGACTCGCCTGCCTACTGCATCATTTATTCCCTTTGAGTTTTTTGGGGTGGCTTTGAATTCAGCCCTCTGTAGGTTGATCATTTTAATTTCCATCAAACAATGTGGCTGCCATCCTTTCGTTCCGAACACATCACCATATCAGTCCTTATCAGTAGAGATATCCAGCAGAATGTTTTTTTTCCCATTGAGATCTGATTGGTTTTCAAAGTGTTCCTTTAATTTTTTGAGCAGTTTATTTTCCTTCACATGGACACATGCACAGAGATTTTTCTGCAGGCCCTTTGCTCTTCCCCTCTGTGTTTTTTTTTCTTCACCTCTGCTTTCACACTGGGATCTTTGCAGGATGCCCACTCCAGTACTGAATTTGCTCCATTTTTGTAGACTGTTTGGCACCCTGTCAAGCCTTTCAAAATGCTTTGTTCATGTTTTCCAGTTTTATACAGTTCTTCAGATCTTTTAAGGTCCTTGTGACAACCCTTAAGAGGTATCTGGATGGAACATTGAAGCACTGAATTGGAGCAACACCGTGAAGGGACCCGCTAACATCATTCTTGCGTTGTAAAGTGAAAAATCCTTTGTGTATGTGTTACTTTTCTGTGAGTGTGAGTTAAATATAACTTTTGCTCCTGAAAACTTTGTTTTCGTGGTTACCGTTAAGCAGCTCTGAGGGTGTTTCATACCTTTTCTCTATTTGTTTTTCTTTTTTTTTTTGCAATCACCACAAGAGAGTTCAATGTTTAGTAAAGGTACTTGTATTCAAACCTTTGTGTGTGTTGGTCAGAGGGCAGAGAAGCTTTTGCAGTTGCCGGCAAGTCAATAATTAACTGGTGTCATAGCAGCAAACAGTCAAGAATAACTAGGATTCCTTACTAGGAGAAGTTAAACATTTGACATGATGCAGGACAGATTTAAAGAAATTAATAAGAACTCTGCAGTGTGTAAATAAGAAGATTAAAGAAGCTGCAAATGTAAAAAATAGCTAAATAAGTCATAGAAGACTAAGTACCCCAATGCTAACAGTAGGGCATTTAGAGTAAGTGGGCAATCATTAAGAAATATATCAGGGAAGGTGAAATGCAGTTACAGAGGAATATTGCAGATAAGGCAAAAAGATGGACTAAAGTGAGTTTTTCAGTATTTTAGTAATAAAAGAAAAGCCAAGGAGGTGAAGCTGATCAGGAACAATAAAAGGGGAATTGCAATACATAGACAGTGAAATTTCAAATGCATTTAACTTGTTTTTTTTTTCTGAAGTTTTCACAAGTGATCAAGTGCATAACCTCCCATTGGTAACAGGGACTACTAAGGAGGTACTGAGAGATTTGAAAATTGTAGAGAGAGAAGTGCAGCTCAGATTAAATAGGCTGAACTCAAACAAATCACTAGGACCAGATAATACTTATCCTCAAGTGCTGCAGTGGGTAAGTGAATACATATTTAAACCTTGGACACTGTCAAAACACAAAGGGAGAGCAGCATAACATTTAGGGATGCGCCACATATATTATAACACACAGTATAAGAAAAAAAAAAAAAGATGGTTCCAGAGTAGTCTCTGGTTCCGTGTCCAAAAAAGGACAAAGGAAGGTACTAGGTTCTTATAGAGTCAGAGGAGGAAGAAGTGGGTCCAAAATCAAAGAGCAGGAAATGACGTCGATGGGCGGTGTAGCTAGGAAAGGGGTACTGGGACTGGAGGAAGCTTTTTAGGCTGATTTCTCCTCCGGTGATATGCAGAACAGGGAGAAGAAAGGATTATGCACTTTGTCAAATCCTGCTCACGTATCTTGCCCTCAGTTAAGCCCTTAGCCTACCTCCTAAGCGCACGTGTGTGACAACACATTTTTAGGAAGTCCTCGCACACTGTGGACATTTCTGTTGACTGCAAAATGGAAAATATGATCTTGTTTTATAAAAAAAATGGTGATTGGGATGATCCAAGTTGCTATAGGCCAGTAAGCTTAACATGGATCCCAGATAAATTGATGGATGGAATTTATTAAGGAAAAGATTAAGCAAGACATGGAAAGAACAGTTTTACTGATCAGACCTCCCTCGTCTGACGTATTGTTTTGGCCACACAGCTCACTTAAGGCACACGCTCTCCCTCTGTCACCATCCTTGTTTCAGTGCTGCTACGTTACTTTATCAAATAAATCACCAGCATCAGATAATATTTACCCTCGAGTTCTTAAGGAGGTTAGCGAGTACAGATATAAACCCTTGACACATTTTTAGGAAGTCACTGCACACTGGAGAGATTCTGAAGGACTGGAAAATGGCAAATATCATCTCATTATATAGAAAGGGTGACAGGACAGATCCAAGCAACTATAGGCCAGTAAGCTTAATGTGCATCACAGGAAAATCAATGGAAGGAATTCTCAAGAATAAAATTGATTGAAAATTGAAAATACAAGTCCAAGGAGGTCATGTTGAAGACTTATAACACACTGATGAAGCCTCATCTGGAGTCCTGTGTGCAGTTTTGGTCTCCAGTCTACAAAAAATACAAAGCATTGCTGGAAAAAGTCCAGAGGAAAGCTAATTCTAGGGGTGAGAGGTAGAATTATCAAAAAAGAGTAAACGAGTTCAACCTTTTCAGTTTAAGCAAATGGAGATTAACAGGTGGCATGAGTGTTTAACATCATTAAAGTAATTAGAGCAGTGGAGCCTGGCTGTTACTTTAAAAAGAGTTCAACAAGAACATGAGGACACAGTTGGAAACTTCTTAAGGTATAATTCCACATAAAGATCTTTAGCGGACTAAAAAACCCAGCTAAGATTCCCAATGTCGATAAGATGATGATTTACTTATTTTTTCAGTGGGGATCCCTGGAACACACCCAGCCTTGACCCAACTCGCACACGCTCCCTCGTAGACACAAAAAAGCAATCTGTAATATAAATTAAAGAATATTAAATGAAAATGATCCTACCCCAGTTCCCCTTACGGCGATACACAATAAATATGAATTCAACAATAACAAGCCGCTAACAAAAACCACACACGATGAAGTCATTGAAAACGACAACTGATGAAATGAAATGATGGCGGTAGGTAGTCCAGAAATCAGCACGCTGTATATGAATGTAAAGGTCAGTCCTACTGGTATTTCCTGATGGACGTCAATGGGATCAGGAGCGCTCCTTTCTTTGCAGGATGACAATAAATCCTCAGACAGTCCTCATGCAGCAGGAAGACACCAGACAGTCCATACACCCAAAACAGGAGACGATCTCAGGACAAAACGAGAAAACACAAGTAGCACCATGGGAAGGTAAACAGACAGGCAACTCCAAACACCAAATACAAAAGGCTTTTTATCCTCCATTGAACTGGCCTCCTTTTAATGTTACACCTGCCTCCTTGTCCCCAGTAGCCCCTGCACCCTCAGCAGATGTCCAATGTGAGCCACTGCAGGGAGTTGAAGTTTCATTCCCCAGTGACACCGCTACACATTAAAGAGTTTTTCTTTACACAGAAAACAGCCACCATTACCATGCAGTGTGTTGGTAAGTAGGACTTTCAGGGACTTTGAAAACTCAAACTGATGTTGTTTTAGAGAGGTTAGGTGGATCAGATTGGCAAGAGTTGTTGGGCTGAATTGCCTGTTCTCATCAGATTTTTTTTGTAATATTTCCAATTTCTGTTTAATCAAAGGATAATAATCTTGTAAGGCTGTCACTTTGTCCACCTTTCCTTTCTCTCTATGAAGATGGGGTCTACATTGTTTATATGAAAATGTGCTATATAAATAAATGTTATTGTTGCTGTCTCTGGATGTCAAGGTGACTCATGCACACTCAATTTAAGAAACTGAATAATACCCCCAGGCTACCGACTGCAACACAAGCCCGAAAGATGATCGATCTTCTCCGATTGCTTAAAAGTCAGAGACGTGCTCTTGTCATGGAATTCGGCCCCCTTTTTACTCCAAACCCACCTTTGCACATTGTGCCCATCAAGTTCTGTTTTTACTTCATCAGTCCACAGGACCTGTTTGCAAAATGCATCGGGCTTGTTTAGATGTTCATCTGTAAACTTCTGATCCTGAATTTTATGGTGAGGACACAGGTTTTCTTCTGATGGCTCTTTCGTGAAGGTCATATCTGTGGTGATGTCGCATCACGAGTCCAGAGTGTGACTACAAAACATCTTCATGAAGCTTTAGGGGTTTTGAATTGCCTTTCTAGCAATCTTATAAGCAGCTCTCTTGGAAATTGTTTTGGTTTTCCAGACTTCAAATTGACCTCCACTGTTGTTGCTAACTGCTATTTCTTAATAACGCTACAAACTGAGGAAATGGCTCCTTGAAAAATGATCTGTCTTCTTGTAGCCTTTTCCTGCTTTGTGACCATTGATGATTTTATTCCTCAGAGTGCTAGGCAGCTGCTTAGAGGAGCCCATGGCTGCTGATTGCTGGGACAAGCTGTGAGGAGTCAGAATTGATACAACTTTGACATGTGCATCACGTGGCCATTCCTAATGATGATTGTGAACAAGCCAAAGCACTAAAGAAGCTAATTTAACTCTCCACCCCCGACCAAGATGTCAGACTTTATCTGAGACCTCTGATCACTTGGGGTGCCCATACATTAGTGGGGTACTTCATTCTTTTCTCATACTACAAAAAAAAAAAAAAAATAATACACAAGTCTTGTTTACATTGCAGAAAAGAATGGTGGCCTTTGGAGAACAATTCATCTTCTATTGACTTAACTATTCACAGTAACTGTTATTTTGATCTGGGAGTCCCCACACTTTCGCATGTCACTGTATATGAAATGTCACGAAAGTGTACATCTTGGGTAATGCTACGTCTGAAAAGAACCATCCTCTCGCCGGTGTATATTGTGCATCCATGTTATAGGACTTAAATAATGGAATTCTAAACTTTCTACTGTAGAAAATGGCTGAGTATCTAAAATGATAAATTGCAATTATTTTTGAGGGATACTCAATATTTTTTTGACCTGTTCTGATCATATTTCTGGTTCTTTTCAAACAGTGCCATTACTGACAGCTAAGACACATTTGTTTCCTTAGTGGTTTTCCTGCTTTCACTGCATTGTTGAAAGTCGATGCGCTCAGTCGAATGTTGTACCTAAAAGTGTCAAAGCTAATTTGTTGCTCCAAATGTCTTTGTTTTAAATCCACCACAACTAACACCTACATTTTTCATTTTAAACTTCACATGTAACATTCCTATCACTTTTCAGATACTTTTAAGATATTTCCACACAGCAGTTATTTTCTTCACCAGTTTCCACTCTGCACTCTGTCAGTTGTACGCGTGTCCTCAGATTAACATATTCCATGTCATGAAATCGGTAGATCAGTCAACCAACTGCAAGCCGATTTCACAGTAAAGAGCAAAAACTGGGCAATTTTAATTCAAGGCCAATTCATTTGTGTAACACTACTGTTTAATTCAGCTGTATCTGTTGTTTATAGCGCTCTTCATTGAGTGCAGGCTTGGACTACTTGATGTTTGCAACCATAACAGAGAAAATAATTACATACATGAACATACACATATTAGAGCAAATAGACAGGAAAACCTGGCAAATTTTAGTTTACTTACCATAAATAAGTCCTGACAGTAGATACCCGTAAACATTATATGGGCGAGTATGAATATTACCAGTGTGTCACAAAGTTGACCAGTCCTCGTGTCACCTCCCACTCCCCTATAGAGCTGAAACACCAACAGCTGCGCTCTTCCTCGGTTTTCTAATCTCCTCATTTTTCTCCAAGGTCAGAGCAGCTTCTGTAGGCCTGTGCACTGAGGCGTCACTCATCCATTGTGCTGTTTTGCTTGGTGATTTAAAGAAGCCATTTTGATGTTTGGTTTGGTGTAAAATGGCTTTAGTTTAATTGTGGATAAATTTCAGGACACATTCTGATTACTGAAAGTGTCTTTTTCATGCTTGGCATGGCATTCTGTTTTATACAGTACTCTCCATAATAGTTGAAACAAAGTATCATTTTTCTTTCATTTACCCTTTTGCTCAACAGATTAAAAAATTAAATAATTCATTATTTAAAGTTACATTATATATATTCATTTAAAGGTGATTTGCAAACATTTCAGTCACACCCTGTTGAAATGACAGCACTTTTTCTACATGGACCCCCCCATCCCCCCATTTCAGGGCACCGTAATGTTTGGGCTAATTGATGTCAGAAGAGTTTGTGATTCCTCGGGTGTGTTTCATTGCTTTAGTCTTGTAGGCCTAAGAACCCAGCCACAGGGGATGCACAAACCAGTGTGTTTCTTCGTGCTGGTCCCAAGCCCGGATAAATTCGGAGGGTTACGTCAGGAAGGGCATCCAGTGTAAAATTTTGCCAAATCAATATGTGGGCAACAATACAAATTTCCATACCTGAATGGGTTAAGCCCCAGGTTAAGAAACACCGCCACCAGTACTGTTAGCCAACAGGATGCTGGTGGAAATTGGGCTACTGGTGGCCGAAGGAGAAGAATAGGGGTGACGTGTCCGGAGGAGAGGAGGAAAGTAAAGAGAGTGAAACTGAGGGTAGGAACTTTAAATGTTGGCATTATGACTGGTAAGGGGAGAGAGTTAACAGATACAATGGAGAGAAGGAAGGTTGATATATTGTGCGTCCAAGAGACTAAATGGAAGAGGAGTAAGGCCAGGTGGATCAGAGCTGGATTTAAATGTTTCTATCATGGTGTGGATGGAAGGAGAAAAGGGGTAGGGGTTATCCTGAAGGAACAGTATGTCAAGAGTGTTTTTGAGGTTAAAAGAATGTCAGACAGAGTAATGATTATGAAGCTGGAAATTGGAGATATGATGATGAATGTTGTTAGTGCATATACAACGTAAGTTGGGTGTGCAATGGGCGAGAGAGAAGATTATTGGAGTGAGTTGGATGAAGTGATAAACAGTTTATCCAAGGGACAGAAAGTGGTGATTGGAGCGGATTTCAATGGGCATGTTGGTGAAGGGAACAGTGGAGACGAGGAGGTGATGGGTAGGTATGGTGTCAAGGAGAGGAATGCAGAAGGTCAGGTGATAGTGGATTTTGCCAAAAGGATGGACATGGCTGTGGTGAATATTTATTTTAAAAAGAGGGAGGAAAATAGGGTTACGTACAAGAATGGAGGAAGATGCACACAGGTAGATTACATCGTATGCAGAAGAGTTGAGTGCCTAGTGGTGGCAGGCAAAAGTGTAGTTAAGCAGCATAGGGTGGTGGTCTGTAGGATGAAGTTGGAGATCAAGAAGAGGAAGAGAGTG
>NC_053161.1:175642655-175650155 GCF_016835505.1 Polypterus senegalus
TAAATGAGTTAACAGATGTATTACAATATTTATGATACAACTGGTTACATTTCTTTTTGGTTAAAAATAAACCTGTAGGATAGAATGTTCAGCCCCTTTACTGAACATACAAGCATCTCTTACGTCAAGTGACTTGCTGCATATTGTTTTATTAACTGGTTAGTATTAGTGACATATTATTAGGCAGGATTTCACTCATTTTGTTTTTAATAAGGTACAGATGGAGTAAACGCCATTTGCTTTGTTAAGTTGGCCATTGAAATGTCACTCGTGGGTCAGTGTTATGATTTAATTAGTGCAATATAAAGTTATCTTGTCTGATATGTTAAGCCCATTTATAGATAATTAACTGTTATATATATTTTATTCACAGTGATGTGGTCAACTAAATGGTAAGAGGAAAAAGCATCTGGGATAGAGTCATATACCATTATAACCTTCTCTAAATGAAAGGCCTACACATCTAATGGAAATGATGCCCTGCCTCATTTTATTTGTTAATTTCCATTTTCTTGCCATCATCACTGGAATATTGTCCAAGTGGTACTTCAGGAGGTGTAGTAACAGTCTGGTCCAACTCTGCTTTAAGACACACAGAGGGCTTGTAAGTAATCAACACAAGTGGGGAGACCTGTGCAAATTGTTTGTTTCAACGTTTCAATGCTTCATTTTACTTGAATTGCTGCAGAACATCTGTAGGTTGTAACCAATTAGTTTTCCCCGACATTTCCTTTTTCAGTTGTTGTTAACCTAAAGTTTAAATGTAATCCTCTGACAGTTTACTGCTTACCTTTTCACCATTTTAGGTCATTCATTGCATTGAAACTAATTAAATTTGAGGAAAAGCTGAGGTGTTCTAAAACTTATGACTGGTAGTGGTCCTGTGTGAAACATAGCTTAATTTAAAAAAAAGATTCTGTAAATCTCAAAAAAAGTGTGTATGTATATTTGTATGTAGTTGGATACAGAGAAGCTAATAACTTAAATGTTTACCAGGAAAAGGGGGCTTTTGTGAGATCAAGAAGACAGTGGTTGGAAAAAGGAGAAAAAAAACATTTTTTTTTTTGAAGTGTAGAAGATGGAGGAGTAAAATCAACATGCTGTGAAAGCTCATAATTGATGGGGTCCTTTGTGAGAATCCTACATTAATTGAAGAATTTACAACCAATTTTTTACAAAAACTTTATATTTTAGATAGTAATCTTGATGAGAAATGTTTGGGTCCCAGCAAATAAGTATAAATGAAATAGGCCATCAAAAATTTAAAAGATAATCAATCACTTGGGAACGATGACCTAACCTCAGAATTTTATAAAATGTTTATAGATCACAATTCATATTTTTTACTTGCAACTTTCAAAGGTTTTGAAATGAGAGAATGAACTAAATCAGTGAGACCAGGCATCATCACCTTAATTCCTAAGCCTAATAAAGATGTTGTACTTTTGTATAATTGGCATCCTGTAATGCTTTTGAACAATGATTACAAGATACTAGCCTCGGTATTCGCTAAAAGACTGAAATGTGGGATAAATGACCTTGTTGATGAATGTCAGTCAAGTTATGTTAAAGATCGTTATATTTCTAATAATGTCTGTTTGATTTTAGACTTGACTGAATATAATGAATTGCTTTCTGGGGACCAAGTGATTCTATTTCTGGATTTTCAAAGGGCATTTTAAACTATAAGACATGAATTTATCTTTTGTCATAAATTTATTTATGAATTTAGGGAAACCCTACAAAATTTTATTTATTTATTTTATTTATTTATTTATTTTTTGGAAAATGTCAGTGAAGTGTATACAGCACTTAATGTTATTAAAACATTTTCAAGCAAATGTGAACTACTGGCGCTGAAACAACGTAATCAAACTAAATTCTGTGAAATTCCTGTTTAAACACAGTTACTTATTTGGATAAGTATGCTAGATCTTAATTCAGTTGTTTCTCCAATAAGAAAACAGTTAACTCATGGCTGACTAGAGATGTCACCGTTCATGGCGGATTCTTACTACCAAAAGCTGAATGCTTATCTCATGTTTCCTATACATTTTCAGCTCTAGAAATTTCAGACTCCTCTTGTACCTTTCACTTCATTGCCAGCCTTTAGCAATTAAAAAATAAAAGTAGTAAAAGTTTAATAGACGTCATTGAACTTAATCATCAGTTTGTGTAACGTTAATGCAAATGGCCAGGAGATGTCACAAGGGAGGTGAGTGTTAAATACTTCAACGTGATTTCCAAAGCAGTTGTTTCAAATGTTTCGATGCTTCTTTATGCTTTCATCCACCCATTACTACTTTACATTTCTGATAAGTCTTCTTTCAGGTTCTCCCGTTACATGTTGCCACAGCGTATCATCTTTTTCCATCTCTTTCTGTCCTCTTCCTCTGTTACACTCATCACCTTCATGTCCCCGCTCACCACATCCATAAACCTTCTCTTAAGCCTTCCTCTTTTACTCCTACCTGCCAGCTTTATCCTTATCATTCTTATTCCAATATTCCCAGCATCTCTCCTCTGCACCAAACCCAACGCAATCTCGCCTCTCTGACTTTGTCTCCCAACCTGAGCTGACCCTCTATGTCCTCATTTCTAATCCTGTCCATCCTCAACAAACCCAATGCAAATATTAGCATCTTTAACTCTGCCACCTCCAGCTCTGTCTCCTTCTTTCTGGTCAGTGCCATTGTCTCCAGCCCATATAACATAGCTGGTCAAACTACCGTTCTGTAGTCCCTTGCTGATCCCCATCTATCACAAATGCCTCCTGACACTCTTCTCCACCCATTCCACCCTGACAGCACTCTTTTTCACTTCTCTTCCACAATCCCTATTGCTCTGTACTGTTGATCCCAAGTATTTAAGCTCATCCACCTTCACCAACTCTACTTCTTTCATCCCCACTATTCCACTGATCTCCCTCTCATTCATGCACACGTTTTCTGTCTTGTTCCTACTGACCTTCATTCCTCTCCTCTCTAGAGCAGATCTCCACCTCTCCAGGGTCTCCTCATCCTACTCCCTATTATCACTACAGTTCACAATGTCATCAGAACAGAACTTTACAATTCTGAGTAGTAAAAGAGAAAAATGAACTGAGCAGAACTTGAGTCTGTGACAGTGGTGGACAAAATACGAGATGAGATCAAATACAAATGTACAGTATAGAGTGGGAGATAGGTGTAGTTCCTCACTGTAATTTTTCTTATTTTCCTGTAGTTGTTAGTATCTGGCAAAGGTCGTCCAAGTTTCTGCACACTTTGTGCTGTGGATTTAATTTTAAATTTGCCAGTTTTACCCAACAATGTACAATGTCTTTTATAAGCTGAGCACACCTGTATTTAGGCAGTTTATTGAATTCTTCTTGGCAGATCTGCCCTTCCATTTTGGAGCTGTGTGAAGTTATTTTATGGTGGCTGGCATGCCAATCCTGCAGCCAACCCCCAAATTATCCCTGCAAGTTGTAGGACCAATTGCAGGACTGGACTGAACAGGGGGTTGCCAACAAGGATCGCAAGCTGTTTTGTCATGTTGTGGGTGTGGCAACACACTGTACCAGTGCATACTCCCCAGCCTGACCTGACCTGACCTGAGATCTTCTCGAGCTGTTAGATTGTATGGGAAGCATCTTCAATGTCTCTCCACAGCTGTTCTATGGGGTTTAAGTGTGGTCTTTAGCTGGACCACTCTTGGACACTCAAACTTGCCGCAAAGCCAGCGTATCATTGTCTTGGTGATTTATTTTCTCATTATCATACTGAAAGGAAAGCCATCTCCCAGTCTGAGGTTGTGTGTATTCTGGAGCAGGTTTTTCTCCAGGTTCTCTCTGTATTTGACTGCATTCATCCTTTCCTCCGTTCTGAGCACTTTTTCCTTCCCTGCTGCTGAGGAGCACCCCATAGCATGATGCTGCCACCACCATGCTTCAATGAAGGGATTATAGTAGGCAGATGATGAGCAGTGCCTGATTTTTGCCAGAGACAGTGCTTGAAGTTTTGCCCAAATAGTTCAAATTCTGTCTCATACAACCAGATAATCTTTTTTCTCATGCTCTCAGTGTCCTTTGAATGTCAGTTGGCAATCTCGAAGTGGTCCTTTAAGCCTTTTACTCAATTTTGACTTCCATCTCGCCACTCTACCATAAATGCTTAATTGATGGAGTGCTGCCAAGATGTTCGTTCTTCTAAACGGTTGTCTGAACTTCTGAAGCTCTGTTAAAGCAACCATTAGGTTTTTGATCAGCTTCATGACCAATGCCTGTCTTGGAGTGTTACTGTGTTTGGCTGGACTGCACATTCTAGGTGAAATCCTGGTAGTGCCAAACTTCTATCCCTGGAAATGCCCACAGCTTTAGAAATGGTTTTTATCCCCTTGTCCTTATCTATGCCTGACCACAATTTGATTGCAGAGGTCTACAGAGAGTTTCTTGGACATCTTGGCTTAGGTTTCATTGTGGCATGCAGTTTGAATCGTGGGGCCTTACAAACACAAGTACATGTGTGCTTTTCTAAACGATGCCAAATCAAGTCAGTTTGTCACAGGTTGTCTCCAATGAGGTTCTAGACACATCTCAAAAAGAATGAAAGCAAATAGGATGCATCTGAACAAAATCTGAAGAGCTACAGCAAAGTGTCCGAATACTTCTACTGTTGACATGAGAGAATACAGTTTTAAAACTTTTCTGAAAATATATTTTAATGTTGTCATTATGGGTTACTGAGTGTACATTGATGGGCAAAAGTGTAAAATGTATCCGTTTAAAATTAAACCTGCAACACAATCAAGTGTGCAGAAAGTGACAGACTCTGAATACTTGATGAAGCCTTCAAATAGTTTATCCATCTATTCAGTATCCAACCCACTATATGCTAACTACAGGGTCATGGGGGTCTGCTGGAGCTAATATACGGTTTATGTAAAATACTTAATCCAGTTTAAACAGCTTACATTTCCATGCATTGAGTGGAATTGGATTTTTTTTCTCTCTCCCTAATCCTTTCCCACCATACTTCACAATTTTATATCTTTTGTTGCTAAAGTTCAACTGGTAATGCCTGATAATGATTATTAAAGAAGTTATTAACAATTTGAAGTCTGTGTTACTGCCACACCGCTCCAGTAGTGCGAGTTTAAACCTCAGCCAGTTTACTTCCCATGTGCAGTTTTCATGTGGGCCCTGTTTCTGCCTTTATTATTAATAATAATATTTATTCTCCCAGTTCTAAAGATGCATTGACAAATCTTACTTTGCTTTGCAAGGTAGTGTTAGATCGATACTGAGTCTTTTGACTTTGGTATCAATACCAGCTTTCAGATCGCAGTATTGGTACTGAGTCAGTAAATAACGGTCATCCCTACATACCACCTGACCTCTCTCCTCTTATCAAGATCCTCTTTGAGTAGAATATTCATGAAGTTTAGTAATTGGTTGCTACTTACCCATAGTAGATTGTTCTTCTTGTTTCAGCCTGTTGGACCTTCCATCCACTGGTAATTTGAAATAAAGAGTACTGTGTTACTGTCGGCATGCTATGTACGGTCAATCTTTTTATATAAACCTTAACAGACCAGGGTGTTGTGAAATGACAGTCAAGTGACTTCAGATCTAAGTGATGAAGTTTTATTGAAGTTAATTCCTGTTCTATTTACAGAGAAAAAGAAAAAGCTAATGTTTACTGGAACATCTCAATGGATGTGAAATGGGAGAGCTGTGATGTCTGCAGAAATATCATGGATATTAAGGAGGAGGACTGTGAGTTGGAGTCCATCTACCTTAAACAGGAAAGTGTGAGCATCAACGAGGAGATCAGTGAACTGCAGGCAGTGGGCACTAAAGTAGAAGAGAAGTTTGTCAGTATTGAGATGCACAACCGTACAAATCTGAACAGTGTAAAAGAAGATAACCTTCATGATGGGTGTCAAGATAGATTGGTAACCAGGTTAGACTCTTCTCAAAGCAGACACTGTTCATCTCCAGATTCTTCCGTCAATTTGAAAACTGAATCATTGCAGTCTAAACCAAAGAAGACTAAGAAAACTGCATCTGTTAGAGCTCAGGATATTTGGCCACCATCTACAAAGAAGTCTGGAAAAAGTAAGTGCAAAATAAAAAATGAGCAAGTTTTAGGGTTGGATTTATGGGCTCGAAAGGTTGGGTCTAGCGTTTTTCTTTTGAGAAATACTTGTAGTTTGAGATTTCATCAATGTTTGTGTAAGGTTTGCAATTTTTCATGCAAAAGTCCTAAACATGTCCTTGGTAAAGAGTGCTATACAAATGTACAGCTGCAAAAGAAGGTTGTGAACCTTTTGGAATTCCCTGGATATCTGCTTTAATTCATCTTAACAATGTGGTCTGATCTTCAACTATGCTCCATATACATACAACCACAGTTGTCCTAAGCTGATGACTTCTTGTCAGTCCTGAACACATCACTTTAACATTCACAGTCCACTCTATGACCCTCCTATCCTTACAAACTGGTTGACCCTTCTTTAATAGTAATGGCCCCCACCAAATTTCATGTAGCTGCTGATCAGCTTTGAATTTTAATCCATACCTTCTCTCCAAACCTTTTTGGTTCCTTTTATTCCTGAGAGCTCTTTTCTGATCAGGTCTCTTTAGGTCAGGCCACAGCATCGCGTGTCTCTTACTGGCCATTCAAGAACACCAATTTCCTTATGTTTAAGTCTTTTCCTTTTTTGATTTCTTTCTGTGTTTTGGCTCATGGTCCTGTATCGTAACTCAACTTTTGCTAAGCTTCTGCTATCCTGTTTTGCTGTCAGATTTCTTGATAATATTTTGAATTCACTGTCCCTTTGATCGTGTCAAGCTCTCTAGGCTCTGAAGATGCAAAGCAGGCCAAACCATGATGCTCCCTTTATCTTGAGGCTTTAGTATCAATGTGCAGTTGTCTCTTACCTGCAAACATGGTGTCACATGTTTTGACAAAAGAGTTAAACTTTTTCATTTATCTACAGAACATTGTCTGTTCAGGAACATCGAGATGATCTTTTACAAGTTTGAGATGTTCAGTGATGCTTTTATTAGATTATACTGATTTTCTTGGTGTTGTCCTTCCATAAACACCATTCTTATTTACTGCTCAAAAAATTAAAGGAATAATTTTTTTAATGAGGGTATTGGATCAAGTGAATGAAAATTGTGGGCTATTGGATTGGTCAGTTAAGTAGCAGAAGGGGTTGTTAATCAGTCTCCGCTGTTGTGGTGTTAATGAAATGAACAACAGGTGCTGTAGAGGGAGAACAATGAGACGACCCCCAAATCAGGAATGGTTTCACAGGTGGAGGGAGGCCACTGACATTTTTTCCCTCCCCATCTGTTTTTTTCATTAATTTTTGCATTTGGCTACAGTCAGTGTCACTACTGGTTACATGAGGTGATACCTGGACCCTACAGAGATGGCACAGGTATGCCAACTTCTCCTTGATTGGCAGGCACATCAACACGTGGCATTGCCAGAAGGTTTGCTGTGT
>NC_053161.1:175655155-175722615 GCF_016835505.1 Polypterus senegalus
GCTCACCATCATAGAATCCACGATGAATTCTACTGTGTATCAGAAGGTGCTTGAAGAACATGTGAGACCATCAGTTAGAAAATTAAAGCTGAAGCGGAACTGGACCATGCAACATGACAATGACCCAAAACATACTAGTAAATCAACCAAAGATTGGCTGAAAAAGAAGAAATGGAGAGTCCTGGAATGGCCAAGTCAAAGTCCAGATTTGAATCCCATTGAGATGCTGTGGGGTGACTTGAAAAGGGCTGTACGTGCAAGAAACCCCTCAAACATCTCACAGCTGAAAAAGTTCTGCATTGAGGAGTGGGGTAAAATTTCCTCAGACCGATGTCGAAGACTGGTAGATGGCTACAAGAACCGTCTCACTGCAGTTATTTCAGCCAAAGGAGGTAACACTCGCTATTAGGGGCAAGGGTGTCCTATCTTTTTCCTCAGTTAGAATAGGCATTTTTGTAGAATGACATTTACAGAAGATCTTGAAAAGACTTTTCTTCAGTTTTCTTTGTTTAGTTGGATTACTTTAATCTCTCTGTATTGTTGAAACGGAGATGAAATAACCATTTATTAAAAATGTTACAAAAAACCACATGCTTTCAAAGGGTGTCCTAATGTTTTCACATGACTGTATCTCTGTAACATCTTAAATGTACCACCCCATACAGATGGCATAATGTGGCTCAGGGTGACTGAGAGATTCCTCACCAGTCAGGCAGTTAACACGGAGTGGTGGCTCTGAGGCTAAGGATCTGTGTTGGTATCCAGAAAGTTGCCGGTTCGATTCCTTGTCACTGCCAAAAGCGATCCTACTTTGCTGGGCCCTTGAGCAAGACCCTTAACCTGTAATTGCTCCAGGGGAGCTGTACAATGGCTGACCCTGCGCTCTGACCCCAAGGGGCATGCGAAAGACTAACAAATTCTTAATACAAGAAATTGTATAAGGCGAAATAAAGAACAAAAAAAAAAAAAAAGCTGCCATCACCAAATAACCCACAGCTGTTAAGACCTGTAAGAGAACTGAGATTGTGTGATTTCGGCGTGATGGTCTCTGTAATGAAGACACATGTTCAGCACACACTTCAAAGAGGATGACAGTAAGGAGTCTATATCGGCTTATAATTAAGTCATCACAATTGTGATTTATCAAAACTCACTTCTTATGTAGCCTACCAAACATCTGAATGTGAAATGTTCAATGAAATGAGATTTTCTGTTCAGTTCCTTTTTCCACCAGGTGTTGCTAAAATGCCAACACAAACAAAGTCTGCATGGGACTTAAAAATTTTCAAAACTTGCCGTAACTTTAATCCAATTTAAACGCCAAGTTCTAGTTTTTAAAATCCGAACTTTTGTGTGAGAAATGGCTTACACATGTTGCCGAGCATAAGGAACTTTTATACATGTGACCCTGCTAAGTAGTTGTAAAAGAAAACGTAAAATTAACAAATTGTGTATGCTTTCCATGTGCGACTAAAGTCTTATAATTGTTTATGCTTATCATAGGTTGTTCCTAATTTCAGCCATCATGTATTTAATGTGAGTTAATGTTAATAAGGCAGTGGATTAATAATAAGCCCTTTTTTCATCTTTCTTTTAAACTTTGTACAGGAAACAAAGATCAGTGCAGTTTGGAATCTGGAAAAGAATTCTGTGGCAGGAGTGCTCAACAGATCTACACTAGAGTTCACACGGGAGAGAAGCCATATTGCTGTACTGAATGTGGTAAAAAGTTTTCACAAATGATCAATCTTCAGAGTCACACTAGAGTTCACACCGGGGAGAAGCCGTATTGCTGTACTCAATGTGGTAAACAGTTTTCACAAATGGGCCATCTTCAGAGACACACTAGAGTTCACACGGGAGAGAAGCCGTATTGCTGTAATGAATGTGGTAAACAGTTTTCACAAATGATCTGTCTTCAGAGACACACTAGACTTCACACCGGGGAGAAGCCGTATTGCTGTTCTGAATGTGGTAAGCAGTTTTCACGGATGCACCATCTTCAGAGACACACAAGTGTTCACACCGGTGAGAAGCCATACTGCTGTAATGAATGTGGTAAACAGTTTTCACGTATAAGTAATTTGAATGACCACACTAGAGTTCACACAGGAGAGAAGCCATATTGCTGTAATGAATGTGGTAAACAGTTTTCACAGATGGGCAGTCTTCACAAACACAGTAGAGTTCACACCGGAGAGAAGCCTTATTGCTGTACTGAATGTGGTAAACAGTTTTCACATATGAGCAATCTTCAAAAACATACTAGAGTTCACACGGGAGAGAAGCCATATTGCTGTACTGAATGTGGTAAACCGTTTTCAGAAATGGGATCTCTCCAGAGACACACTAGAGTTCACACCGGATAGAAGCCATATTGCTGTAATGAATGTAGTAAATAGTTTTCACAGATGATCAGTCTTGAGAAACACACTTGAGTTCACAACAGAATAAAGAGGGTAGCAGTTCAAAAACCAGTCCATAAAAACGAGCACCCTTTGGGACTCGAGAGTGAGGTTTACTCCTGTCTTGAAAGTAAGCAAACTGAACTATTTTTGACAAATCAATATGAGAGAAGCCATATTACTGATTGGAATGTGGCAATCAAATCTGTCAGTGGAGTTCTCTTCAGAGACGCACCGGAATTCACACCGGAGAGAAGTACAACTGAATTGTCCTGACTAAGCCTGGACAGTAAGCACATGTAACTCACTGGAATCCATCCTACTTAGTGTTGTGTCAAAAACAAATCAACACAGAGGACAATCAGAAGTTTATATCCTTTTTCCTTTTCCAGAAACAAAATAAAGAACATGGCGCTTAGCTCTGTTTTCATAACCTGTGTATTACATATAAAATTATTTACAATGTATTATACCCGTTTCATCAGAATAGAACTGTTTACAATATACATAACCTCACATTAATCATAGTTCAGCTACACTCACCTAAAGGATTATTAGGAACACCTGTTCAATTTCTCATTACTGCAATTATCTAATCAACCAATCACATGGCAGTTGCTTCAATGCATTTAGGGGTGTGGTCCTGGTCAAGACAATCTCCTGAACTCCAAACTGAATGTCAGAATGGGAAAGAAAGGTGATTTAAGCAATTTTGAGTGTGGCATGGTTGTTGGTGCCAGACGGGCCGGTCTGACTATTTCACAATCTGCTCAGTTACTGGGATTTTCACGCACAACCATTTCTAGGGTTTACAAAGAATGGTGTGAAAAGGGAAAAGCATCTAGTATGTGGCAATCCTGTGGGCGAAAATGCCTTGTTGATGCTAGAGGTCAAAGGAGAATGGGCTGACTGATTCAAGCTGATAGAAGAGCAACTTTGACTGAAATAACCACTCGTTACAACCGAGGTATGCAGCAAAGCATTTGTGAAGCCACAACACGCACAACCTTGAGGCAGATGGGCTACAACAGCAGAAGACCCCACCGGGTACCACTCATCTCCACTACAAATAGGAAAAAGAGGCTACAATTTGCATGAGCTCACCAAAATTGAACAGTTGAAGACTGGAAAAATGTGGCCTGGTCTGATGAGTCTCGATTTCTGTTGAGACATTCAAATGGTAGAGTCAGAATTTGGCATAAACAGAATGAGAACATGGATCCATCATGTCTTATTACCACTGTGCAGGCTGGTGGTGGTGGTGGTGTAATGGTGTGGGGGATGTTTTCTTGGCACACTTTAGGCCCCTTAGTTCCAATTGGGCATCGTTTAAATGCCACAGGCTACCTGAGCATTGTTTCTGACCATGTCCATCCCTTCATGACCACCATGTACCCATCCTCTGATGGCTACTTCCAGCAGGATAATGCACCATGTCACAAAGCTCGAATCATTTCAAATTGGTTTCTTGAAAATGACAATGAGTTCACTGTACTAAAATGGCCCCCACAGTCACCAGATCTCAACCTAATAGAGCATCTTTGGGATGAGGTGGAACGGGAGCTTCGTGCCCTGGATGTGCATCCCACAAATCTCCATCAACTGCAAGATGCTATCCTATCAATATGGGCCAACATTTCTAAAGAATGCTTTCAGCACCTTGTTGAATCAATGCCACGTAGAATTAAGGCAGTTCTGATGGCGAAAGGGGGTCAAACACCGTATTAGTGTGGTGTTCCTAATAATCCTTTAGGTGAGTGTATATACAGTAATATATATTTTAATATAACAAAAAATAAAATAACATACCTTTCCAAAAACAAAAAAACAGGGTGCCATACAAACCTCTTCTCGCCAATGCTTATTAAATAATAAATCGGTTACTAATAACACAAACTATTAATACAAAATAAATAAAATGTAAAATTAAAAATGAAAATTCCAAGTATCCATATGGTCATGTTGTACATCATGCTGAATTATATTAAAATGATATGGCAGTGCACTACAAGAAGAAATTCTTCTTTTTCAAATTTAGTTTTGTTTTTATTTTTTTGCTTTTGATAATAAAACATACAAAGACTCTATATAAGAACTCGGGGGGTTAGGGTTGTAGTGCTGGGCACATTACTTATTTAACACTTGAGAATTACCAAATAATAATCATGTCAAGTAAATAGAATAAAATTAGAAAAGGCTTGGAGAGAGCAGACTTACCTGTACAGCATCCACAATCTCCTGAGGGTGCCTGCAGTCTGTGGGGAGTCACATTAATTATCATTTGTACTACAAAATTCCATTGTTATGATACTAAGTACACACAAACATTTGCTTTTGGGGAAATTCGTAACTAAAAGCTACAAAAAAAAATTAAAAATCAGAATACACTTTGCTACACATACACACACCAACAAAATTTGGAGGAATTAATCTCGAGAAGCCATATTGCTGTACTGGATGTGGCTGACGAGTCTCACAAACCGGAGTCTTCTGGGCCACAAAAGAATTCAGACTGGGTGCCACCTTCAGATGTTGTCTTAGTTGGAGAAGATCTACACCAGGGGCATCAACCCCTTTATCTTGGCGTACCACTTCAAAATATTTAAATGTTCTGAAGTTCCCCGTTTTTATTTTGTTGTTAAATTGTTAATTCCTGAACTGTTATTATGTAAAAGTAACAGAATTTTTTGTCCCACCCAGAAAAATATTTTCAGAGAGGTTTAATAAGGTACTAGCAATGGTAACCTGTCAAAGACGTGTTTTAGAATGAATTTCAAAACGATTTGATATGTTGTGATTGATAGGCACTGATAGTGTGTAACCAGGAGGACTTCACTTCACCTGCTTATGCTAATAGTGAAAAAACAAAAGAAATGTAAGCAATAGTGTCTCACATGTTGTAAGTCGCCTCGGCATCAGTCAAATAATAATAATAATTACAAGAAAGTTTAGTAAAATAACGCCCTCGGCCAAAAGGGGTTTCCTGTTCCCGAGAGACTTTGCATTCCGCTCTCTTGATTTACTTACAGTGTGCTTTCTTGTTTGTTGCTTTGAATAAATTACAAAATCCTCAAATTCACCTGTCTGTCATCTCCAGTCCTCTGACGGTGACTCCTGCACTCGGCTTTCTGTTGGCCAAACCCTGTGAATTAGGACATTTATCAGAGGTCCATTCAAACCCTCTTTTACATGGTCTTTCGAAACGGAAGCTGAACAGACTAACCCTAACCAAAATCATCTCAATCAACTCACACACTGCAGACAACCCATCTGTGGATGCTGCTACGGCCTTTCAGACAACGGGCTCTGTGCACTAAGCTTGCAGAACTCGGCCGAGGCTGCTGAGAGACAAAAATTGCATCTCACCATTCAGACTGGGATGTGAGATACTGTCCTTAGAGAAGTGACGTGCTCTCCATCGTGAGGTCCAAGCAAAGCGCTGGTAGCAAACTGAGAAGTGCAGTTAAGTAACCGATCAGTTAAATCAGCAGCAACAGATTCAGTAAATGTAAAACTTTAATCCTACTCTCTGTTTTTCCCCCATCGAGAAAAGTGAGGAAAAGAAATGCGCTGATCTGGAGGAGATTATGATTTTATATTTATTGAGCAATGTAGTGAATTTAATTTAAGTAACATTTCCCAGCACTGGTCGCTTGTGAGCATTTGTTTTTGTTTCTGGGATATCATCTCTGGAATGAATGATGGAAAAAACTGTCTGCCTAAGCAACTGGCTAAATAAATAGTCAGAAACGCAATTATGTTGTATTTTTCTTTTTCATATCGTTTTAAAGACAGAATTATTGACATAACCAATCAAAGTGCCGACTAATTTGCATTGTTGTGGGGCTCAAAATTAAAAATAAATAAAAATCCTACTTTAAGCCATTGACTGATTAGTGTTTCAGTGTTTGTTCATTTGTTTCTGTTACACAAAACTGTACAGGTAACTGTACCTAAAAATATTTTGTTGTAATGAGATTCTGTGTTTGTTACTATACAGTAGTGCTTTCTTTAACTTGCGTCCAGGCATTTGCAATCATTTCAATAGCTTCTTTCGCATGAATTTTAATCTCCTGCCTACAAGTTATGCTGATGAGAATTTTTCTCCGCATTTCCTTGCCATAATACACTTTCAGGGTGCGTATGATGCCCAAATCCAATGGCTGAAGCACTGCTGTGCAATTGGGTGGGAGGAATTCAATGTAAACATTATTTAAATGTGGAAGCATGTTATGGGCAGTACAGCTATCAATCAGAAGCCGAATCATCCTTTTCTTCATATTCTTCATACGACATACTGAAGTGCGACCCTAATCGAAATAAACGCGTCTGTGGAAGATTGTTTGTCCGTTGCTGGGGCAGGGTAACAGTAGGCTCACAGCTGTGCAGTGAAGCGCCACAGAAGCAAATCCTAAAAGATTGGGGTTGCGCTATAAGTCCCAAAACATGAAGCTTAGTCTCAGTACTTTAGCAAAACCAGCTTTACTCATCTTGAAACAGGAACATCATACTTATTTATTGTATGATCTGCCACTCTGCTATAAACAGACACAGTGGTCAGGTAGGGTCGTGGCCAGGTCAGTGACAAAGTAATCCTGTTATCTGCATTAACAATGTACCTGCTCCTAACCTTTATTTCACCCAGCGAGATTTTTTCTGTTTACTTTGGCGGATAGACGCAGCATACCTGTGAACCTGCTGTTACCCAGGCAACTGATAAACTGTCTTCCACAGACGTGGAGATCGCACTTTGGGACGCTCTTCGGCGTGCTATCTAGTTGGGGGAGGTCCCAAGAATGTTTAGAAACCTCACATTTTCTTGAATGAGTGCCACATTAATAGGAATGTTTCTTGAACGAGCCTCACTGAAGCACATAACAACGTCTTTTTTGACATCTTCAAATGCAGCAGTTCACATACGTTTGCAATACGAGATTTTTCTTCTTTTTTTGCTCGGTCTTTCAAGAAAGTTGACAGTGTCGATGGCGATGTTCTGAATTCACTTGTAACGTCTATTTTCTTTTTGCCACAATCGAGAGCTGAAAAAATGTAAAGTTTTTTTTTCTAATATGAACTGTTATCATTTTTTCGTGTCTGCCGTTTCTATAGGAGGGTTACGGTGAGTTAAAATCCAGTGTATGTTTTTCAAATGTTGACGAGCAATAAGCAAAAGGTATCACTGAAAACCGCAGGAAATAAAACAGCAAAATAAAAAAAAAAAACATCACAGTACGAGGAAAGTTTAAAGAAAGAAAAAAAATTGGTGTTTCTGTTTGGGGATCATTGTACACAATTGAGCTGCGACCACAGAACTAAAACCTCTTTGGATGATTTCAAGGTCTTTTGTGAACTGCGTTGTAATGTAAGTATCTGCTGAATGTACTTCATAGTAACGAGATTTCTATAGACTCGTGTCATATGGGGAAACTGCCAGGACCATAAAAATACTTCATCGTAATGAAAATTTTGTTGTAAAGATATTCGTTGTAACAGAATTTTACCTGTAATTTAATATACATAGGCAACTGATTATTAAAACTGTTTTGTATTAGAAAATAATCACTGAGTTATGTCTGCTTTACAGAAAAATATTAATTTCTTGAAGGAAATATGACAAATTGCAATTAATACACAATGACTTTTTATTACAAATTTGAACTAAGCAATTAATTGCAATTGAATTTTTTTAATCAGTTGTCCGCATGCAAACACATAATTTAGAACTATTACAAATGATGAAAATCATAAAAAATTGTGTACAAAATACAGAGCCATTTCTTGATCTATGAAGACTCTACAGAAGCGGGGGGCCATTGAAGCCACTAAGGGCCCCCCCAAGCTGCAAGTTCATCCTCAGTATATGTGGGGAGTATAAACATTACCTGTCTGTTTGTCACCAGCTAAGCAAATCGTGTTTAATGAAGCACTTATATGATTAAAATTAAACGTTTGATTAGAACAAAACTCAGCTGCAGTAGCAGGAAAGCTTTGGCTTGCGTTTGTGGGGTAATCAATTCAAAATCAATGATTATCGCTAGGCAGTCGTGTCGCGCAATGAGTGACGTCTTCCGACAGGTATGACGGGAAGACTCACTGAGAGTCAGGTGGAAAATAACACTGCACAACAAAGTTTTTTCTTCTTGAACACTGTTGGGTGTTTCTTATAGATTTTTAGGTACTGATCACAAATATCACATCAAAATTTACCCATCACGTACCATTTTCAGTTTTGTCATGATTTTTTCTTATATTTGTGTCCAAATATTTTTGCTCCCTTCCATAAGTGACTTAACAACTGTTTGTGCAGCCTGGGTATGTCCAGGCATGGAATCAGGCCAGGTAGGAAGCTGTTCTTGGGCATGCGTGGGCAGGTCTGAATGAGCTTGATGCTGTCTCAGCATTCCATAAAGGTGGCTTGCATACACAGATCCTACTCATTTTGTTTATATAGATAGTGTGTATGTATAGTATCAGTATAGTATCAGTAGCAATATAAAAGTAAGTAAGTTTGATGCTATAGACGTTTTGGTGTCATGCGATATGTCTCGTCAATGTCGTAACAGCCGCAATACATTCTGCTATTTGTGTGGCGAATATACACTTGCGCCTCAGAGACGTTGGATGACTGCTCTTGTGCAGAAAGCTTATCATCTGTTTTTCGGCAAGGAAATGGGCACCTCACATTTGCTTTGCGACATGTGCTATCAGTCTAAGAGCCTGGCTCAGAGGCACTTGAAAGATGATGCCGTTTGTTGCTCCGATGATATGGCGAGAACAGAAAGACCATGTGACGGACTGTTACTTCTGTTTGACTAATGTGTCTGGTTTCTCTGCCAAAAACAAGAAGTCAGTTGAATATCCTAATCTGCCTTCAGCAATGAGACCCATGCCACATGACGACAGTTTTCCAATTCCGAAACCACCAGAGAATTGGATCTTAGAGAATCCAGATGAAGAAACTGCAATGCAGGGTACTGACAGTGACATTGACCTGGATTTTGAACCATGCTCATCAGGCGATTCACATCTGATAACACAGTCCGATCTGAACGATTTTGGTCTGTCAAACGCAAAAGCCAAGCTGCTGGGTTCGAGACTGCAGGAATGGTGTTTGCTGTCACCAGGTACGAAAATTTCTGTGTTTCGAGGCCAACTTCATGATATAACCAAATTTTTTACACATGTCGACAGTCTCTGTTTTTGTTGTGACATTGAAGGATTGTTCTCGGCCTTGGGTTTTGATCACAACCTGGAAGAGTGGTATCTCTTTATTGATTCATCAATGTTAAGCCTGAAAGCTCTTCTGCTACACAATGGCAAGGTTTATTCTTCAATAGCTGTTGGCTATGCAGCACACAAGAAAGAAATGTATGAGTATATGGAACTGTTGCTGAAGCACGTTCATTATAGCAGGTACAACTAGAATATCTGTGGAGATCTTAAAGTTGTTGCTCTATTACTAGGACTGCAGCTCGGCTACACAAAGTACACTGGAACCTCGGTTCACGAACGTCTCTGAACACATACAAATCGGGTTACGACCAAAAAGTTCACCAAACTTTTGCATCTGTTCACGACCACACACTCGGTTGACGAACAAGCCAGTTTCCCTTCCGGTTTGTATGCACCGATGATTTCTGCACGTGTTCAGTCTCTCTCTGTACTGTACATTGTTCTCGGTGAATCACGCAGACGGACTCTCCCTCAAAACTGTAACCTCCTCTCAACCCAGCTTCCTCCTGTGTTATAGCGAGTCCACGGCTCTCGTCAAAAAGGCCAGTTTTAATAATCGCCGCACTCACAGCTTAGTCAGGAGGCGTGGTGATGTGTGTCCAAAGTGGTTCCTGAGGAGTTTGTGATGTGGGTGTTTCTCACCTAAGTGCACAGGTGAGAAGCGGTCTGCATCCGTAATTGTTCCCAGGAGCTGCTGATTGCCACGACTACCACGCCACTTCATAAATAGAAGTGTGAGTCGGCTAAAGGGAAAAGGAAGAGAACAGGAAAGAACGGGAGGTTGCAGGAGAAGGCAGGGAGCAGGAGGACAAAGCTGGTGCAGGAGAGAGAGCGAGAGCAGCGAGCGGCTGAGCAGGGAGCTTGGGAGTTTGTCTCCGTGTTATTCAATGTTTTTACATTTACTTTACTATTACACTGTGCATTCTATGGTATAATTAACTATTTTTGTGCTTAAAAATCTTTAAAGAAAATATATTTACATACAGTTCGTACGGTCTGGAACAGATTAATTGTATTTACATACAATCCTATGGGGGAAATTACTTCGGGTCACGACCAAATCGGGTTACGACCAGAGTTTTGGAACGAATTATGGTCATGGCCCGAGGTTCCAGTGCACTGTTGCTTCATCTGTGAATGGGACATCTGTGCCAAAGAGTCGCACTATGCTCGACAGAACTGGCCACTCCGTAAAAAGTTAGTTCCAGGACAGAAAAATGAGGCACATGAATCGCTTGTTGACCCAGCAAAGATATTTTTGCCTCATCTTCACATAAAACTGGGACTCAAAGAATTTCGTGAAAGCACTGAACAAGGAAGGCGAAGGTTTTTGTTATTTAAGACAGATGTTCCCAAGAATAACTGATGCCAAAATCAAAGAGGGCATTTTTGTTGGCCCCAGATCAGACATGTTATGAGTGACAAGCGGTTTGAAGATCTGTTAGTTGGGCAGGAAAAAATTGCCTGGAAAGCCTTCAAAGATGTTGTTGACAATTTTCCGGGCAATTACAGAGCCTCAATCTACATTCAGCTGGTAGACAAACTTTTTAAAACATACAAGACAATGAAGTGCAACATGTCACTCACGATTCATTTCCTCCACTCACACTTGGACTTCTTTCCCACAAATCTCAGTGCTGTCAGTGACGAACAGGACATTTATACGATGGAGAGACGATACCAGGGCAAGTGGAATCCGTCAATGCTTGCTGACTACTGTTCAAAACTGCAATGTGATGCACCAGACATTGAATACAAAAGAAAATCAGGAGCAAAACACTTTTAATTCTGTTGAATTTAATAGCTTTTGCGAAACATAAACGTTACTAAATACGTTATTGTCAGTAAACATATAAATGTCTATTTCTCAGAGTTTATGATGCAGTAAAACTATATTTGTGCATAACCAGTAGGTACCTGTCACAATCATCAAAACTTTTCAGGAAGCAAGACTTTTCAAAAATAATTGTTGTGCAGTGTAACAGGAGCGAAAGTCAAATTGATACCTAAGATGGCATGAATAATGGCTTATCAGAAAAACCTTGAAGGGGAAAAATGTCCACAGAATACAGAGAAAGAATTTGTTAACGATGATGCAATGGATCAGAGGTGGAAGTAACAAAGTAAAACAACTTCGTTACTGTGCTTAAGTAGAATTTTTCACATAGGTTATCTGTATCTTGTGTGTTTTATTTGTTTGAGACTTTTTACTTGAACTCACTGCATTTCAAATGGAAAAAATCTGTACTACCAACAATAAATAAACATCGATAACTTACAATGTTACCAACAATTTTCTATGCCCGAAAAATAGGGCAATATAAGTCAGATAATTGTAATAAATTATTCACGTGTATATGCAAAATTGAGGTACTATCCCATAATATTTATTTGCACATCGTATGTCTTTGATTTCTGCGTATATAAAACATTACACGTACGGCAGAGAAGCGAAAGGAACAAACTGTGGTGATTTAAACAGCGAAGATATCATCAAGCCAATGTGAAGCAATGCTGGGCTTTATTAATGATATCGAGGATACAAGAAGGTCAGAAAATACACCCCTGACAAGTGGTTGGCACAAAAACGAGCGTTGGTGAATGGGTCGCCTTTTGTCCCAGCCATAAAATCAAGAGTGATGGCGTTCAAAATTCACTTTTTGATCTTAAAGAAACACATAGAGTTGAGTGTGCGGACATGAACTGTAAGAGAGGAACAACTAAAGGGCTTCTGGTTGTGCAGGAATAGTTGTCATTCGCAGCAGGGTGTCGATTAAAACACTTGGAAAGTAGACTTCAAATGCAATGTTTAATTTGCAGATATAGACGTACATACAAGTGTGTGTGGTCGACAATAAAAATTACACATAAAGGAAAACAGGTAACATTGCCAAATCTTACACATATACTAATCACAAAGTTACAATACTGAATTTGGTCACTAGATATCTGAATGTGACGTCACAGTCTCTGTTTACTATCTACATGTGCCAGAAAGCCGCTTTGTGGATCCTCCGGGATCGATGTGCCTGCTGCAATGTTTGAATGGTTCGATGTGGTGAAGCACAATGCCGGCAAACAAATGCATTTGTGGTGCTTTGATATTCAAGCATTGTATATTCCACAGTAGCGTATTTGAGCTACAGAGAAAAAAATGAAGAACACGGTGTAAAGGTTTATTTTGTGATTAAAGCGGATATTTCAGCTTTAACCTCGAAATATTCTATTTAGCCTCGTAGTTTACTTTCTCATTAAAGTTTACCATCGTACACGTCATGTTAAAACCGACCCAGTTGTTAATCGCTACGTGTTTATTTGGCTTCCTTCTGAACGGACAGCAGCAAAAGCCACACATTACATTTATGATATTCCAGGTCTTTGCACGTTTAGAATCCTTAGATTTATACTTGATGTCACTTTCACGTTTAAGTGCATTAAAGTATGTATGTTACATTTTACAGATAAGTCATTAACTTCATTTAAATAAAAAACATTGTTAATAATTACACATGTGGGGACGGCACGGTGGCAAAGCAGTAGCGCTGCTGTCTCGCAGGGAGTCTTGACCCTTGTGTTCCCTGCCTGGAGTTTGCGAGTTTTCCTGCTGGGTTTCCACAGTGGGCTCCAGTTTCCTTCCAAAGACCTGAAGGTTTTGGGATTTGGTGATGCTAAAATGACGCTAGTGTGTGTGTGCATGTGAGTGTAACTTGGAATCACAGTTCAAACTTGCGTCCCCTTCACCCTGAATGCTACTAAAACCAATGGTGCTTTTTCACAAACAGAGGGAAAAGCAGTTTTCAATGACAGCCGTCCTATGTTACTTGGACTACCTAAAAGAAAGAATAAAACCTCACAGTTTTTGTAAAATTATAATCCTTGTGCTGACACCTATAATAGATATGATGTAACTATTCACTATAAACATTTTCCATCCTGATTGGCCTAATGTATCCAAAGCCTAATCATCAGCCCTGTAGTGTACAGGTTCTTATAAACTACTATAGCCGTTCTTATTTTCAGGGGTTCACAACTGATGTAAAATGGAAGGCTATTACCAAGCATTCACAGAATTTCTAAAACTTTGTATTATACAAAGCCGCCTGAGTACCAAAGTGGTTATAACCTGTTGATGAAAATGCTGTTTTAAATTAAAGCCTGAACAAGATAACTGCTTTCTAATCATCATATAAAATGCTTAGTAAATAAAGTGAGACTGAATATAATTTATAACAAAAATGGAACACCGCTGGATGGCTGAATAAACAAGGGAATCTAACTCAGCTTGAAATGCCGCAGGGTGTTTTACAAATAAAACCCTACACAGTGGTTCTCAAACTCGGGGTTGACCCCGCTAGGGAGCGTGAAGTAACAAAAAGGGGGACTCGAAGATGTGAAAAAAAGAAAACAAGAATCGAAAATATGAAAAATACATCTATTGAACCCAAAACAAATTGACTTAAACTACCTTCTGATACAGAAAAATAAATATAGAGATAGATAAATGTTTATAAAAGTTAAGTAGGTATAGTAAAATATGCAAATAAAGTGTCATGAGAATAAAATTTGATTTTTTCATGATTAGCAGGCCAAAGATTTGGCCATTTGAGAAAAAATAATCGTACATTTGTGTTGTAAGCAGAATCTGAATGACTTGGGCTGGTAAGAAAAGATATATGATAGAAGGTATTTGATGTCTCCAGTTCCTTTAGGGACTTATGGCTATTATCATTTAAAATGAGTACAGAAATTAAGTTCTATGCTATGTTTGGGGTGGATGTGATCAGAAAGGCACTGATGCTTCCAAAGATCGGTCAAGAAAACTGTTGGAAAATTGGGCAGAACTCTTTTGGAAACAAGGATTTTTCTTATAATGTTTTAAAATCGGACCTTTACAAAGATGCTTTTAGATGCTTTATTTTCTAAAGATGCTTTATTTTCATGTTAAAGCAACCGGTCATTTTACTTGGCTACTAAACATGTATTTTTGTTCACTAATGCTTTAGTGTTTCATTAAGAATTACCTGAATATCTGATCATTAATTTAAGCAGAAAGAGTAATTAGCTCTGCTATTTTGTGAGCTATACAAGCGTGCTGAGCTGTTGGCTCCCATTTATGAGGTCACTAGCACGAGCTAAAGCTGCTGATTTTAAAAACGTGATTTTAGTTCAGTGAACTTCGGAGGTACAGAAAAGCACTTCTAACATCCCCTGACTATAGTTAAACCAGCACACCTCACTACGGCCTCCTGTGCATTCTTATAAATCTCCGTTTAAATGCACAAGTGTCCTTTGTCAAAAGGCTCCTAGGTGATAGAAATGAGCTAAGCAAAAAATTAAAAATCACTGACTGCAGCAAATCCAAAAACACACGTGGAATCTGTCTCTCTTGTGCGGTTTGGGGTTACTTTTAAAAATAACTTCATTATATTACTCACACGTCTAAAATCACCCGGATTTTGGGTTACTATCCTGTATTAAAATAATTGCATTTAGCGAAATGAATTAAAACACTGTTACAGTAAGCTCCTGGAGTCTGTCTCTAACCGGCTGTCCAAATGAGAGTTTATAAAGCAAAAATGTTATGTTATCTCAGCCTTTTAAAAACAGGCGGCTCCGTTCAGAGAGTGGCCGTTTCTTAACAGTAGGCATTTCACAAGCAGGTCCCTTCTGCAGGTCGTTCAGACTACTTTTAGGTCAGAGTTAATGCACCACCAGCCTGCCATTTAAAGCCACTCCTGAATATTCTCAGAGGAGAGGCCCCTGTTTGAATTTTCAGACGCCGAGACAAAAACTACTTGATTGGATTACCCGTTTCGGTATGAAAAACTACTACTGTTTGCTTCAGTCCTATGAATTTGTACATTAATCGTCGTGCACCTAGATAGAAAAAAAAAATGCTGCATCTTATATTATACGCACGCACGAGAGCACTCACGCGCCTACACACGGGCGCGCTCACGACGCACTTGAGAATCAGCTTGGAAATTTAAATATTAAGGATTCAGCCATCCGTTTTTTTGCTCGTTTAACGCGTATAATAGTTATGAATAGGGTTTTACCGTGATCCTCTAGAATAGTCTGCATGAAGAATAGTTATATTGCATTTAATGCTATACAATGATAAAAGAAATAATTTTTCTAAGAAGTTCATATAGACGCTGAGGGCTATGTGCTTTGGAAACAGTTGAAAAAATGACCGACGTATTTGTGGCTTGCCAAAGGGTGTTTTAAAGGCCTCTAGTTAAACCAGCACAGTTCAAAATAGCCTCCTATGCTTTCTTATAAATCTCCATTTAAACGCACAAGTGTAATTACAGAGTTTTTCTTTGTCAAAAGGCTCCTAGGTGATAGAAATGAGCTAAGCAAAAAATTAAAAATCACTGACTGCAGCAAATCCAAAAACACACGTGGAATCAGTCTCTCTTGTGCGGTGTGGTGTTACTTTTAAAAATAACTTCATTATATTATACTTACAAAATGAGTAACCAAACATGTTATATATTTTAAGGAACGGCAGGCATAGGGCGGCATCTTGACATGTACAGGATGTTGTTCATTAGCCTGGGTGCAAGCCTCTATTAAACCTGCAGCCGTGGAAGGAATAGAGAGCTTTTACAGGCAGGAGTGTTGAAAAGAGACACAATGCGTTTGTAACACGAGACTGCTCCATGTCTTTAAAGGTGATAAATCAAAGTGGAGCTTTGTACATGACCTAATCCTAACAAATTCCTGTGACTAACAGTTAGTGAGCTCGCCAGGGCTGACCCAGCGGGGGATGGATGCTCGAAACGGGTGGGCTCATTTGTTTGCCAGTGAACTCACAGAGTCCTCCCATACCTGACTTTACTTTCTGTGTGTAGAGAGAGAGCAGGGGCTGCTCGCATGGGCTGTCGGCTGTAAGCTGATTGGGTCTGCCACTTGGTCTTTCTCCCCGAGAAACTGCTGTTTGAGGATTTTCTGTGAAATGGAAAAGCTTGAATCACCTGCTGCTGGAGGATTTTCTGTGAGATGGAAGATACATGTATTTGATTATTTAAAATGTGGGGTGAGTTTGAATCCAGGAAAATAAGCCCTAAGGTTAAGCTCTGTACAGGGAGTGCAGAATTTTTAGGCAAGTTGTATTTTTGAGGATTAATTTTAATATGGAACAAACACAGTGCTATCAGTCAATCCAAAATGTTAATAAACCTGAAACCTGAATGTTTCACAACGAAAATGTGAGTGTGAACATCATCAGGGGAATACATATGTGCGCACAATTATTAGGCAACTATTAGTGTGCAGATTTATTATGCAACTAAAGGAAAATGAAAATTTTCCCATCTCACTTGTTTATTTTCATCTGTTATAGTGAGAATAATAAACAAACACCTCAAAATTTACAAATAAACATCTCTGACATTTCAAAAAAAATAAATCAGTCAATCAATGACCAATATAGCCACCCTTCTTTCCAATAACAGTCATAAGCCTTTCCATTCATGGAGTCTGTCAGTTTCTTGATCTGTTGACGATCAGCTTTTTGTGGAGCAGTGACTACAGCCTCCCAGACACTCTTCAGAGAGGTGTATTGTTTTTCTCCCCCGTAAATCTAGCGTTTAAGAAGTGCCCACAAGTTCTCGATAGGGTTTAGGTCAGATGAGGAATGGGGGCCATGTCATTATTCCTTCATCTTTAAGGCCTTTACTGGCTGGCCACGCAGTGGAGAACTTCGATGCAAGTGATGGAGCATTGGCCTGCATAAAAATCATGGTCTTTTTCCTGTATCACTGTTTGAAGAAAGTGTCTTCGAAAAACTGGCAGTAGGTTTGGGAGTTGATTTTGAGTTCATCTTCAATGCAAAAGGTCCAACTAGCTCATCTTTAAAAATACCAGCTCATACCAGTACCCCACCTCCACGTTGGAGTGGAGCTCTGTGCCCATTACTGATCCACAGGTCCATCCATCTGGTCCATCAAGAGTCACTCTCATCTCATCGTCCATAAAACCTTTGAAAAAAATCTGTCTTCAGATATTTCTTGGCCCAGTTTTGACGTTTCAAATTATGTTTCTTGTTCAGTGGTGGTTGGGTTTCAGCCCTCCTTACCTTGGCCATGTCTTTGAGCGCTGAACACCTTGTACTTCTGGGCACTCCAGGTAGGTTGCAGCTCTGGAATATGAAAGTACTGGAGGATAATGGGTTCCTGGTAGCTTCACGTTTGATTCTTCTCAAATCTTTGGCAGCTAATTTGCGTCTTTTGTTCTCAACACGTTTCTTGCGACCCTGTTGACTATTTGCAACAAAATGTTTGATGGTTCTGTGATCACACACCAATATCTTAGCAATTCCAAAAGTGCTGCATCCCTCTGAAAGACTTTTTACAATTTTTGACTTTTCAGAGTCAGTTAAATCTCTTTTTTGGCCCATTTTGCCCGAGGAAAACTAGCTGCCTAATAATTCTGCACACCTTGATATAGGGTGTTGATCTCCTTAGGCCACACCCTCCCTCATTACACAAATACACATCACCTGACGTGCTTAAATCCAATAAGCATTCAAGTTAATACAGCTTGGAGTTGGAATATACGCATTAAAAATGATGATATGGTCAAAATACTCACTTGCCTAATAATTGTGCACACAGTGTATATATGTGATCATTTTTGGTATCAGCCACCAATTTACACAGCTGAATTGTGAAATCGGCTCCTGCTAGAACCATCACCCCCCTCCCTGATCCATGCGGGCCGATTACTTGAAAAAGATGTTTCCTTAGGGTCAGCTGAAGATACCTGTATTTAAAAATGTAGGGTGAGTTTGAATAGAAAAAGGGCTTTTTTTAGATCGATTTTTATACAAATTATAATTATATTAATTAATATAATTACAAATTATACAGCCCAGGCTAGATTTTTTAGACGTCTCAAACATGATTTAAAAGGGAACTACTGCATATTATTTAACTAGGTGTGATTTTTAAAGGCCTGAACTAGTAGTTATCCCAAGCTTTACAAGCTAATCTTTAAAAATCCCTTAACTTTAAAAGATCCATCCGTCATGGACAGAGGGTCTGCGCGGTCTCAAGCCCGCTGACGTATGGGGGTAGGGGAGTTACACACAGCTGTTGACAAACAGGCGAGCTCTCAGAGACTCACCCAGCACGGGCTGGGTGCTCGAAGCACACAACTGTGAAACCTGCTTCATTGCTAAGAATGTTTTTACTGCAGAGTCTGTCACTGGGAATCCTGATTCAATGTTGGTCGAGGAATTTCTGTGAGATGGAAAAGGATGGACCTGTAAGTGATACAGCAAAGATGAGATAGATATTTTAATGGCGTGTTCATATTAAAATAATAGATAGAACCGAAGAAAATGCTTCGCTTTATTATACAGCCCCTTTCAGAAGTGGCTGGGAAGTGTGGGGAGACCGGCCGCTAGCTGCGGCCTGACCCGGGGGGCCTGAAACAGGGTGCAATCGCACTGGCTGGCTAAAACCGTGCCTGAGCTCTGACAGTTTGTCATCTGTCTGTGAGATGGAAAAAGCCTGCAGCCGCAAGTCATAAAGCAAAGATGAGATATTTTAATCTCGTGTTCATCTTAAAATCATAGATAGAACAAAATGCTTCGCTTTTAAGGCTTTCGGCAGGGAGCACACGTCCTACCGGAGAGAGGTCTGGGAAGTGTGGGGAGGCCGAACGTCAGGTGCTGCCTCACCCCAGGGGCCGAGGCAGGCCCATCAGGCCGGCAGGGTACAGATAGGAACGTACTCAGACTGGTGCAGGACGACTTTGGACATGTCTTGCCTTGTGCTAGGGAAAGGGCGGGGGCCAAGGCAGACCCTGGGCATGTCTGAGCTTGTCGAGGTAAAGGCTGTAACATGCCCAGGCTTGTCTTTCGAGAGAGTGGGATGGTGGTGAGTTCAAGTAGGGGGCAGACATCCACCAAACTGCCCTTGACAGTTTTACTGAGCCAATCAGGTGCCAGGGACGGGTTCAACGAGGGGACATACATCCATCAAACGGCCCGTTGACAGTTTGTGGGACCAATCAGGTGCAAGGGGAGGGTTCAAGGCATTGTGGGGGTGGGACTTCCGGTATGACGTCATAGGGCGGGGCTTAAAGTCATTAATCATTTTGATTGACAGCTCTAATTGCGATTTTGACAGTATGTCCCTGCCTATAACTACTGTTTCCAGCCACTTACTGTACTGTTACAGTGAAGCTGCTCTAGTTAACATTTACAGTATTACACTGTAATTTCATAATACAGTATTGTACAATTATATTACAGTATCACACTGTATTATGAAATTACAGTGTAATACTGTAAATGTTAACTACAGCAGCTTCACTGTAACAGTACAGTAAGTGGCTGGCAACTGTTGCCAGCATTTTACTGTAAAATTACAAGGAAATTTTTACTGTAAAATTACATGAGAAAATGTATTTTCTATAGTTCTGTATTGTATTTTTACATTGGTCAAGCTGTGAATACCATTTTATAGTGTCACTATAGCATTGATAAGGACATTATATTGCAATATTTACTGACAGATTCATTTAAACAAATAATGCTTCTTTCATTTGAAACATTCCAATAAACATTTATTTCTTATTTTTTAACAGTTTTTTTAATTGTTAGTCTTTCATTATTTCAGATAAACACACAACAGAGGTGGGAAACACTGGCAATAAACATAGTGCAGCATTCAGTACTAAGTTTAAAAGTAGCACCAATGTTGACTTTCACATTAAAATAGAATAAGAACACCATGTTAGACAAAAATTGCCTAAACTGTCAAAATTAAAAGTGAACAAAGTGGTCTTGGATGAAATCAGACCAAATTCCGTTCAAAGTCCATTATCTTACAAAGTGGACAGGAAAAATGAGGGTTTACTGTGTTCTTCTTGTTATGGACTACTTGGCTAGTCTTCTTGATTGTAGCTTTTCCTTGATTGGCCTTGAACATTTGTTCAGGGTTGATGTCAATATATCATCTAAATGACAAAAAGAAAGAAAAACCACATGTACTTAATTATTTATAAATTAAAAAAAAATCATTCACTTTGTCATGACTACAACGGTTCCTCTTCAAGTTCATGGGGGGAAAGTGAACCCATAACACATCTTCAAAACAATTCCTTAGTTCCTGCACTCTCAACAATTTGCATTCTCTTAAAAAGATTCAAGTACAAAAGTGAATTTGCCAATATTTACTTTTAACCAATCTAATTTGTAGAAAAAATATCCTGGTGTGTGTCAGGGTAGTTAATAGTGTGTCACAAAAGTTTAATAGGGTATGAGAAGGAGAATAAGCTTACTGTGTGTCTAAGAGGAGTTGTGCAAACATTTTACAGGCAGTGTGTAATAAAGTCTGATGGAAGTGTAAGTCACTTTTAATGAAAATGTATGTATGGAAAATAAGTCAATGTTTACCTTTGAACAAAACCAATGGTGCTTGCAGTCTCTTCCTATATTGAAGATTGAAATCATAACATGAAGCAAACACAGCAGCACGGCCACAGACAAAGATGTGTTGTGTTCCCTCACATACGACGTGACCTTCAATGCTCACCATCCACTGCTGGTTGCTTAGAGTTTGACCTGAAAATAAAAATTTCAAAATTGCATTCATTAAAGAGTACTCTGAAACCTGAGAAACTTTTATCAGGTACAATTAGATATCTGCACTGTTATGTCTACATACCAAGAATTATAATTCAAGGACTGTCAGGCAAGTTGAGTGTTCCTTGGACATCTGCTGAAGTGTCAAATGCCTGAAGTAAAAGAAAAAACAATTGACACAACATTCAAGCAGACATTACAACATATAAGTCACGCATGCAATCATATATATGATTTTCAAAAAATATTTAACTCACATCTGCTTGAAGCGTGAGTCCATCCATTTTCTTAGTGAGGAGCCTGAGGAGCTCATTTGTGGTCAATTCTGAGGAGACCTGAAAAGTGTAATGAAATATCAGTTCAAGAGGGTCACATCATAATTAGCTTATTGTCTGACATGATATTTCCGGGCAACAACAACATTTATTTATATAGCACATTTTCATACAAACAGTAGCTCAAAGTGCTTTACATAATAAATAGAAATAATAATAGAAAAATAAAAGACACAATAAGAAATCAAAATAAATCAACATTAATTAACATAGAATAAGAGTAAGGTCCAATGGCCAGGGGGGACAGAAAAAACAAAAAAACTCCAGACGGCTGGAAAAAAAATAAAATCTGTAGGGATTCCAGACCATGAGACCACCCAGTCCCCTCTGGGCATTCTACCTAACATAAATGAAACAGTCCTGCTTGGATTTAGGGTTCTCACAGAAGGACCTGATGATGATGATCATGTAGACTTCTGCCTTTTAATCCGTCCATCATTGTTGGAGCATCATGAAGCTTTGAGTGGGTGGAGGTGGCACAGGCCACCACCACAAAGAAACCGGAAAAAGAAACAGAAAAGAGAGTAGGGGTCAGTACCGATTTTAGAGCCACCATGAGTAGTTATTATGAGGAAATTGAACATACAGAGTATCAGGATTAAGTTAAATTAAGTTAAATTGAAGTTATAAAAAGGCCATGTTAAGGCGCTGAACAGTTTGGCACTGGACAGGTTGTATGAACTCTTTCACGTACATTAAATCTTCTACTCCTCAGCCTACACATTTCTCAACTGACTGATTGAGTGGCTCCTCAGGAAGGCTTGGTATTACTCACAGTAAGGTTTGCTTAATCTCTTTTTGTGACTCGGACATCATTCTAGTAATGGAAAAGAATGACGAAGAACCATTACAGTCAGACTACATAAGGCAGGCAAATTATTTTGATTAATGCATAAGTGACCCAAATTTTGTGATGTCAATCAGTGAACTCCCTGGTCTACAAGAAACGTATTTCTTTGTGACAACATGTACTGTACATTGGAATTGCTGTGAATGAGAATCAACTGAATTTTCACAGATACAACACCTTCGTCATTTCTGTCCAGAACAACATGCATGTTCTTTTTGTAAAGTGTTTCCTGACTGGAATGTTTGATAGTCACAATATCTGCAAAAGTTGCTACTCCTACTAAAATTTGCAACAGATCCACCAATGTAGTGTGAGCGGAGACCGTCTCCTGCTCTGGCACTTGACCCAAGCATTTTAAATCCTGCACAACTAAACTAACGCCATGTGGTCAATGCCTGACCACCAGAAAAGTAACGGGATTGCACGCATGACACAAACAGCAAGAATCTTTCTTTCTTGATTCAAGTCAATTGACAACTTCAAAGGCAACTTGATATAAGATTAAACCTAACGATTAGTATTAACACACTGTTCTCATAAATATATCTGCCATTGGAAAAATCAGAGAATATATTTTGTTCTGATTTCAGCTTTTGTTTCCTTATAGCGTTTCCTGAATAATAAAATAGTGCTTCTAAAGTTTGTTTAATAGGAATGTACTGAGAAAAGTTTTCCTTGCGTGATTCATTTTTTCTAAGGTAGATGGATACATGATCTATAAAATAACGGAAACATAACTATAAATTTTAATGTGCTGAGAAAACGGCAATATTGTTTCAAAATCATGATCACAAAATTGACGCTGCAGCATTTTAGGTCAGTTGATTAATCTTTAAGTCAGAAAAATACGCAACAACTCATTGCTTTAAGCAGGTTCCTTAGCTGACACTAACTGGTAACAAATAGCTAAGCTGCCACAACTGCTTTGACTAACTTTAAAGTTTACTGAGTTAAAAGAGTTTGGAACTTGTGTACTTTGTGCAAAATCACTTTGTCCTTATATGTAAAATGATAGCGCACAGTAACATCTGTTATTTTAAAATGCCAGGATGTCTAACTGACATTTCACTTTAGAATGAATGTATGTTGTCTAATGACACACTGAGCAAAAACGTATACTGTATGCAGAGTACTTTGTGATAATTTAAAAATAAAGATATTGTTTAAACATTAACTGGACGAAATGACTTTCCTCTACAAGTAGGGCAAAATAGTTGCGTGGGCTATACAGGCTATTTGATACTTTAAGTACAAACTAAAAAAAGTTGATAATAAAATAATAATAATAATAATATTACTAATAATAATACATTTTATTTATAATGTGCTTTATATTTAACAATCTCAAAGTGCTACAAAATAAGAATAAATTAACAAACAAGATAATCTATAGAAATAATTTAACAAAATGCCTTTTTAAAAAGATAAGGTTTTAGGTTTCGTTTGAAAGCATCAGTCGACTGTGGGACTCTCAGGTAGTCGGGAAGAGAATTCCTGAGCCTCGGCGCCACCAAAGAAAAGGTCCTATCACAAAATATACTGCTTTACTGTTTGTTGTGGATTTTGCGGCACTATCTGGATGGCATCCTTTTCTCCCTCTTCGGTTGGAATGGTGCTCAGCTATTCCAGTTTACAACTTCGCCGACTAAATCCTGTAACCACTCCTGGAATTAACATCCACATCATTAAAGAACTTGGACTTCTTCGCCGTCCTCGTTACATTCATAGAGGCTCTAGTCGGAAGTTCATTTTCAATAAACAGCAAAAGTGCTCTGCTACCAGCATTCCATCTTTTTGGTCACCTGTCGCACGTGGGATACGTCATCAGAGCACCGTTGTTTCTACCACTATCAACATTAGAAGTATCACGAGATCTCTGCACTCTAGCGTGGAAAACACCCGAGCCACTGTGAGAAATACTGCGAGATCCTCACATCCCTGGCTGGATTTATTTTGTGGAGCGGATTCCAAGCTGCGTGGAGTGGACTTTAATGTTTTGAGACCTGTACTGAGATTTACTCCACAATCTCTGGTCAAATTTGAATTGTTTAATTCTCAATCCATCAGCAATAAATCCACACTGATTGAAGAACACATCAGGGAGAAAGGACTTGACTTCATGTGTCTGACAGAAACCTTGAACCAGTCAAAGGCTTACTCTGCCTTAAATGAAGTGTGTTCATCTGGCTACAGTTATTTGGAAGCAGCTCACAGCACTGGGCGTGGTGGTGGTTTAGCCATCATCTATCGTCAGGAAATGGGGGTGTCCCATATTTCATTACCTGTAACATGTTCCTGCGAGTGTCTTGCATTTAAATGCAAGCCCCCTTTTCCCATGACTGTTCTTCTTATCTATCGACCTCCTTAAACCCAACTCTGCTTTTATTCCGGAAATGATTGATCTTCTCGCAACACTGTGTGCCACCTCTGCCAACATCATAATCCTGGGAGATATAAATATTCATGTTGATAATCCTAAAGGTTATCTCACTGTTGATTTTCTTGAATTGTTAGATTCCCTCAACTTACAACAATATGTTGATGTCCCCACACACTCTAGGGGTCATACACTTGACTTGGTTATTTCAAACTCTGCTTTAATTAGTAATTTACAGGTTTATGATCTTGGTATTTCAGACCACAAAGTAGTGTCAATGGAGCTACCCTTTTTCTCCTCTCGTTCCAAATCAAAACGGCAGATTCATTTTAGAAATTCGAAGAATATCAATGTGGATGCCTTGGCCCTGGACCTTAAACTTCTTTCTACTGATCTTACCAGTTCCAGCTCTGTTGCTGACCTCGTGGATCTCTAGAACCAGTCTCTGAGCAGTCTCCTTGACTTTCACACCCCTTTAACGTCTAGGTCCGTCTTATTTTCGTGCTCAGCACCATGGTACACCTGCGAGCTGTGAAAAATGAAGGCGGCTCTGGGTTGACTGTTCACAAACAGGCCTATAGGGAACATAGGAGGGCATATGCAGAAGCTTTGAAGGTTGCACGGTCCAGATTCTATTCTACCATCATTACAAATAGCTCCAGGGATCTAAAAAAACTTTTTTCTACTACAAATCATCTTCTTAAACCTCCTTCATGTGCTCATTCCGAGGCCACTGATGAGAGGTGTAATCTGCATATCAATTTTTTCAGACAAAAGGTTTATAACATTCGCTTAAACCTCTCTACCATGGATTTTCTATTATCCTCAACTGTCGACCCGCTGCCTGAGACTGTCCAGCCCCTTTGCTCTTTCTCTGTTGCCACACGGGAAGAGGTGGAGGACGTCATCAGGAAAATGAAACCGTCTACCAGTTCCCTGGACCCTTTTCCCTCAGCCTTGCTGAAGGCCAACATTTCTGCTATTTCTACACTTATCACCAGGATTATAAACCAATCCCTTTTGGTTGGCCATATTCCTTCAGCACTAAAAACTGCTGTCATCAGACCTCTACTAAAAAAACCCACCCTGGATCCTGAAGTTCTGTCTAACTATAGACCAATCTCTAATCTTCCATTTCTTTCTAAAGTTCTGGAAAAAATAGTTGCAGTACAACTTCGTGATCATCTCAAACTTAATAATCTGTTTGAAAAGTTTCAGTCTGGTTTTCGCCCTGGCCATAGCACCGAAACAGCCCTGGTCAGGGTCACAAATGACCTTCTGATGTCAGCAGATACTGGTTCTCCTTCTTTACTCATTCTCCTTGACCTGACAGCTGCTTTTGATACAATTGATCATAATATTCTTCTTCACCGTCTGCAATACACCCTTGGACTTTCAGGAACTGTTCAAAATTGGTTTACATCTTATTTGACCGGTAGAACTGAGTATGTCGCACTTGGCAGCGCAAAATCTCACACCCATAATGTTACCTGTGGTGTTCCACAGGGCTCTGTGTTGGGCCCCATCCTTTTCATCATTTATATGCTCCCCCTTGGAAGTGTCATTAGCAGACATGGTCTTTCTTTTCATTGTTAGGCCGATGACACTCCGCTTTATCTTAGGACTACTCCCACCTCCTCTACTACTCCTCTGCCAACATCTACACTGACTATTTGTTTGGAGGAAATAGAGGCATGGATGAGGCTCAACTTCCTTCAGCTAAACAGATCTAAAACAGAAGCCATTTTAGTTGGCACACCACACCAGCTTCGTTCCACTACCATCACCAGTATCACTTTTTCTGGAAAAAAGATACCTCTTTCTACATTTGTTACAAACTTGGGTGTTAAAATGGATTCTCAACTAAATTTTGACACCCACATTAAACATCTCTGTAAGTCATCTTTTCACCATCTCAGGAACATTGCTAAACTCGTCCAACAATTACCCTGGCAGATGCAGAGAGGCTTGTCCATGCCTTTGTCTCGTCCAGGCTGGATTACTGTAATGCGCTCCTCATTGGGATTCCTGGCAAGAGTATCCAGAGACTCCAGTACATTCAGAACAGCGCTGCCAGGATCCTGATGAGGGTGCGAAAGCATAACCACATCACTGCTATCTTGAAAACCCTTCATTGGCTCCCTGTACCACTTAGAATTGAGTACAAGGTTTCCCTCCTTACCCATCAGTGCATCTATGGATCTGCTCCCCTGTATTTACAGGAACTCCTTATCCCTCGTACTTCCAAATGCACCCTTCGCTCTGTGCATGCTAACACTCTTCAAGTTCCCAGAACTAAACTTAGCAGTATGGGAGATAGGGCCTTTTCTTCGGTGGCGCCGAGGCTGTGGAATTCCCTCCCCGACTACTTGAGAACCCCACAGTCAATCGATGCCTTCAAACGAAACCTAAAACTTATCTTTTAGAAAGGCTTTTTGTTAAATTATTTCTATAGATTTTTTTGTTTGTTAATTTCATTCTTATTTTGTAGCACTTTGAGATTGTTAAATATAAAGCGCGATATAAATAAAATCTATTATTATTTTATTATTAAACCGGTCAAAGAGACTCCTTTGGGAAATCAAACGTCTCTGTTAGAAGGATTATTTTTGGAAAGTGTCTCGGACACGAGCTTTCACTCGGGTCCGAAAGGGGGTTCACCTAGAAAATTAATTGAAAAGAAAACCGGATTAGACTTTAAGAAAGCATGTAAAAAATGGAATAAACAGAGTGGTGGCAGATGGCCGATAGGTGTAACAAAGGTCCGTATCGAATAGACATGTTTGATAGATGGGAATTGGTGATAAAGGATAGGACCTTGGAAGCGGGGCAGAAGCGTAACGAGCTGCTGGCTGCTGAGGTCAAAACACAGAAAGAAAAGGAAAAGTTATTGCTAGCATTGCAGAAAACGAAGGTAGAGACAGAGCCCAAGCCTGAAAGTAAAAGAAAGAAGACTGAAAAGAAAAACCCCCTATACCCCGAAATCTGTCTACCCCATCCTTATCAAACTCCCCCGATTGAACCTCCTGCACCCCCTCCTCCAACTGCACCCCAATTAACAGACGAACCGTCTGGAGCAAGTTTTTACGTTGAACAATATCATTATGACTCGTCCTCACATATTGACCCTGAGGAAGATGATTCAGATCATTCACAAGGTGCTACTGGGTTGCAAAGGCAGAAACCAGAAGAGTCATCTGTCTCCCAGTGCACTAGAAGTCAGACCCTCTGCTCTAAACCTATGGGCGGTTTTACTTCCCCCTTCGGCTCCCCTAAACCTTCTGGCCCGACATTCTCTTGCCCCCTCATTGAAGTCCCCAACCCCCGACATGATCCCGCACAACCCCCAGGCAATAATAATCCCACTACTGTAATGATTCGCCGAAATTGGGACATTCAAGAATTAAAGGATGTGGTGTCTGAACTGCCCGACCCCAAAGCGGTCGGTGGACTTAAATTTGTGCAGCAATTACAACAGTTTGATGACATGTATAAACCAAATGCTGCAGAGTGGACACAGGTGCTCCACTGAAAGCTGGGCACCACATGGGCAACTGTAAATCACGGTGATCTTAACGGCACCCCTTGGCGTTGGAATGAAGCTCTTCCCCGAGGCCCCGGGAATGAAGGTCCTTTCCTCGGCCAGTGGGAGCCATTGAAAGGAGCCCTGGCAGAAAAATATAAAACAGGCACAGACTGGTCACTAATTTCAGCCGCTAAGCAGAAAAAAGATGAGACAGTGGATGAATGGGCGCACCGGTAGCAAGATCTGAATTCTAATCACTCTGGGCTAGACAATGAAAACGATAGAATTCGTGCTGCAGTGCCTCCTTTTGTCTCGGGACTGAGAAGTGATATTCAAAGCAAAGTTCACACGTCCTGCATAGGCTGGGAAAGCGCTACGTTCGAGGAAGTCAAGCGTCATGCAGAGCATGCCGAGAGACAGACTAAATTAAAAGAGTCAGACACACAGACCAAACTTTTGGCTGCACAAATAAATTACTATACTGGTGGAACTGACCCGGCTAGGGGGAGAGGACGCAGAAATTTCTTTGGAAGTCGAGGGCGAGGGCCCAGAAGAGGACGAGGGTTCCATTTATCAAGCCCTAATAATCCTTTCGCTCAGATACCTGACCCATCGGAGCAGACGGCTGCGGTGAACTTGGACATCTCAGACGCAACTGCCCACACAAGCGCCCTCCGCCACCCCCTCTCCCTGAGTCCAATGACATTCCTTGGTCCCAGGAATTAGCAGGGCCCCCCAGCCACTTTTTCCAGTTTCCTTTGCTTACTCGTCATGCTGATACTGATCCTTTATTGACTTTAATAGTAAACGGCAAAGAAACTGTCTTTGTTGTGGTCACAGGAGCCACGCGCTCCACTTTATCACTGTTGGAGGTCCCTGCCTCGAAAGACACTGTGAAGGTTCTCACTGCTTCAGGACAACCACACACGCTACTAGTTTCAAAACCTCTGCAAGTGCGCTCTCCATTAACTCATCGTTTCCTGTTAAATCATTTGTGCCCTGTGAACTTGCTGGGAAGGGATCTTATGACTAAATTGTCAGTCTCAATTTCTTTAACTAAAAAAGGATTTTACTGCTCCATTCCTAAGCTCCTATGCCAAACTACACACCCCAGGCCCTCTTTTGCTGCATGGACCCTTGACATCTCACCGCACACCCTCCTCTTGAAAGCCCTTCATTCTTTCCCCTCATGCCTATTTCCCAACTTACAAGTCCCAGACACCCTGCATTGTACTGCCCAATATTTCCCGCTGAAGTAGACACTCCTTGGTTAGAATCTTTTCTTTCCTCCAGCACATGCCCTGAAACTTTGCACATTCCATGTATTTTTGTTTCATCTACTAAAGCTGCTGCGTCAGTTCACCTCACATGTTCACAAAGTATTTTCTATCTAGGTGGTTCAGTGCCCCATGTCTCTCTGGCTAAATCTAAAACCATTCGCTGGGTTGAAATTGGGGACTGGGTTTAAAAATGTCTAAATATAACTGATTGGCTGTACGTTGCAGCAGGTATTTTTGACACCTCAGACCATCTAATTACTAAAGTATTAATTCAGATTGATCTGCCAGTTGTTCGTTCCCTGTGTCACCCGTCTCTCTCTTTATGTTCATTGCAAACTGATAGCATTCCATGGCTCTCTTCGATTCCTGATACACTGTGGTCTCAAGGGAAAAATGATTTTGGCAGAATAGCAAATTGTGAACCTCTAGTAATCTTTCCAAAATCCTCCTTCCGTCCTCACGTGCGCAATATCCTCTCTCTCCCAAGGCTGAACTCGGAATTGCTGCTGTACATAAAGATCTCGTTGAAAAGGGGGCTATAATTCCTATTAAATATTCTCCTGTAAACTCTCCTATCTTGCAGTAAAGAAAGCTGATGGCTCTTGGCGCTTTGTCCAAGACCTCAGACAAGTCAATTCTGCTATCTTTCCTAGAGCACCGATTGTGCCTAATCCTTCCACTATTCTGTCTACAATCCCTCCATCTGCACGTTATTTCTCAGTTATTGACTTAGCAAATGCTTTCTTTTCTATTCCTGTACATTCTGATTCTCAGTTTTGGTTTGCTTTTACTTTTCAAAACCGCCGTTGGACATGGACCGTTATGCCACAAGGTTATACAGAGGCTCCTTGTGTATACGCCAAGCGCTTGCTCAAAACCTGGAAGGCTTCTGGCCTGACAGGGGAAGTGCATTGATACAGTACGTCGACGATTTATTACTCTGTAATGAAACAGAGAAAGCATGCACACAAGATACAGAATTATTGCTCAAGTATCTTGCAGAAAATGGGCACAAGGTTTCTAAGGCCAAGCTGCAGCTAGTTCAAACCACTGTCAAATATTTGGGGCATGACATCACTTGTGGTACCAGAGCTCTGTCAAAAGACTGCATAACCACTATTCAAAACCTGCCCAGACCGGTCACAAAACAACAGGTTATGTCTGTATTGGGCATTTTAGGTTACTGTCGACAATGGATTTAAAATTTTCTGAAAGAGCACAGCCTTTGCAAAATCTAGCTAACACTGCTGAACTTCCTCTTTCTGGCTGCATATAGTGGAATGAGCAGGCTGAGAAGGCTCTATGTGATTTAAAAAGTGCACTACTCTCTGCGCCAGCGTTAGGGCTCCCTGACTATTCTCGTCCATTCACTTTGTTCGTGGACGAAAAGGGGGGATATATGAATGCAGTACTAACACAGCTCCATGGAGAAAAACAAAGGCCAATAGCCTATTTTTCGAAAAATTGGATCCAGTGGCTAAGGGACTTCCAACCTGTCTCAGAGCAGTAGCAGCCACAACAGAAGCCGTGCTAGCCAGTACAGATATAGTGCTCATGAGCCCCCTAACAGTAAAGGTGCCTCACGCCGTACACTCCATTTTAGTACAGGCCAAAACTTCACATCTCACTACTGCTAGGGCAATACACTATCAAAACGTACTCTGTATTCTGTTAAATGTCACAATTGAAATATGCTCCACTCTAAATCCAGCCACTCTTCTTCCAAGTGAAGAAGAAGGGGAGCCACACAGCTGTCATGACGAAATAATTAAGGTCATAAAACCCAGACCAGACCTGCAGGAAACTCCACTAGAAATAGGAGAAGTACTCTACGTAGATGGATGTTCCTTGCAATTGGATAATGGAACACCCTCAACCAGCTATGCAGTGGTCAAAGGTGACCACCTGCTGGAGGTAAACCGAATTTCGTCAAGTTTAAGCGCGCAGGCAGCTGAATTAATTGCTCTAACCCGAGCCTGTCAGCTGTCAGAAGGGAAAGCAGTAACCATTTATACAGATTCCAGGTATGCTTTTGGAGTCTGCCATGATCATGGAGCATTGTGGAAATTAAGGGGATTCAAAACCAGTACTGGTAAGCCCATCCAACATCAGAAACTAGTCGAATCCCTCCTCGAAGCTTTAATAAAACCATCAAGACTGGCAATAGTTAAATGCCAGGCCCACACTGGGAAACAAGATCCTGTCAGTAAAGGAAACGACCTGGCTGATCACTTTGCTAAACAGGCTGCCTACAATAACACACCAATCGTTTCATTTCAACAAAAAGACGACAAGGACACTGATAATCAAATAATCTCTTTACAGAGTGCAGCCACGGACAGAGAATAGAGAAAATGGTCCAAAGAAGGATCCCTCTCTGATGGGGTCTGGACTCACAAGCAAAATAACAAACCTTTCCTCCCAAAAGCTTCTTTTCCAGGTATGGCAAAAATCGCACATGGCCTGGACCACGCCGGAAAGGATGCCATGATTCAAGATGTCGAGAGACATTGGGAAGCCGTGGGATTCTCTATGTATGCAGAGCAATTCTGCAGACGCTGTGCACTATGTCAAAAATTTAACGTAGGTAAAAGTACTCAGGTAAGTCCCGCCATCACACCTAACCCATTGGGTCCATTCGAACATCTTCAAATGGACTTCATTGAACTAACACCATCTAAAGGGTACAGATACTGCTTGGTAATTGTCGATGTGTTCTATTGATGGGTGGAAGCTTTCCCTTCCAAACATGCAGACGCCAAAACTGTGGTAAAAGCCTTGATAAAAGAAATCATTCCAAGATGGGGACAACCACAAAAATTGCAGACTGATAATGGAACCCATTTTGTGAATTTAGTAATCAATGAACTAACTACCTGGCTCCAAATTAATGTGCATCACTATTGCAAGTACCACCCTCAAAGCGGAGGTATAGTAGAAAGGTGCAATGGCTCCCTGAAACCTAAATTGGCTAAGATCTGTGAGCAGACGAATTTAACCTGGCCTGACGCTTTACCCCTGGCCTTAATGGGATTGAGAGGGAGAACACACCGGCGGTTGGGACTGTCGCCGTTTGAAGTACTAACTGGATGGCTTGTTGGAAATGTCAATCTGCATACTGTGGATAATGATCTTATTTCCAGTCTTACAGGTCTCCAAGCATCCCTGAAGGAGGTCCATGAGCAGGTTAACCAGGCTTGGCGAACTAGTCCTCCACCAACGGAGTCACAGATTCCCTTGGGAACCTGGATACTGGTCGGAGACACCCAAAGGAAGCACTGGCATCAACCTCGCTGGAGGGGACCATTCCAAGTGCTGCTATCCACATCTCACGCCGTTAAAGTCGAAGGACTTCCCGCCTGGATTTACGTGTTGCATTGCAAATAATGGCATTCATAGCTTTGCTAGTCCTAATCTTTTCTATCCATCTGACTTTAGGACAAGGACAAACATGTGGTGACCATCGGACTCACCAATTGAAGCAAATAAATGGGGATTTTCCCACATTAACTTTCCAAATAGGGAAAACTGCCTCGTTCCAGATTGACTTTTATTCCATTGCTCCATGTGGGTCCAGTAGACAAGACAAATGGAGATTGTATGAATAATATGTTTGTGTGACCCGACCCAGGTACAAAACTGATTTTAATCCCTCCTCCAGTCTATCTGAATGTTCAAGCTGGAGTGATGTGTTTGCAAACACTGGCGACCAGGACTGGGGGTTTAATCTGTGGGAAGCCCAGGAACATGATTTAAAAACAAGGTTTTCTATAATTAAATCAAGGTTTACCCCAATTCATGAATGTAAGGTAGAAACTTATAATCCTTTGATTATTACTATAAAAGACCCCTCATATCATGATAAAGAAATCTATATATTAGGGGCCCATGTTTCTGGCACAGATTTCCTTGGATAATCTATTATACAGGTAACAGAGACACAACCCGCTTTTATCTCACCTAGCTCAAATATCTCTGCTACACCTCCTCCTGACGACTTACCCTCACAACCGATTATTTCTCTACGTATCACCACCCTTTTCTCTACATTCTCCATAGAAACTGGATACGGCAGACCAGAACCGATGGCTGCAGTGGGTCCTCTATTCTGCATGACAGATAAACCAATCCAACTGTTATGCATGTTCCACTGCACACCCTCACCTTGCCACTACCCCATTTCCCTTAACTGATCCCCTAGACCCACTGGCCTTCCTTGCTTGCTTTACCTATTTACTACCGCTTTCCCTCCAACGAATCCCAAATGTCATACCTTGAATACCCTTTTTTCCCCGATTCAACCTATGACTCCCCCTATGTTCCGTCCCTATATTGGCAATTACACTTGTTTCACTCGAGCCGCCCCTACGAAGAATGCCGTTTTCCTTGGCTCCCTTCCCTCCCCCTGTTGCTCCTTTACTTACAACGTCTCCATCAATGCCTCTACCTTTTTCCCCAATAACATTTCCCTTAGTTGGTTCACCTCCCACACCACCGCCCGTGCGGATGTCTGGTGGATATACCGAAGATCTGAATTACTGGACATACTCCCACCTGAATGGACTGGTACCTGTGCCCTTGTACAATTGGTCATGCCTTTCCGTCTCCTTCCCCTTCATGGCCAACAACCTCCATCCACTCCCCGTTTACATCGTGTTCGTAGATCTTTAGCATCCGTTGCAAATTTCTCATTACATGGTCCAGGTGTGTATATTGACTCAATAGGTGTGCCTAGAGGTGTCCCTAACAAATTCAAAGCAAGAGATCAAGTAGCTGCTGGTTTTGAATCTCTTTTTCCCATAATCACTATCAATAAAAATGTGGATTGGAAAAATTATTTATATTATAATCAACAGCGTTTCCTGAATTTTACTAAAGAAGCTGTTGAAAGAATACATGAGCAATTAGATAAAACCTCTCTTATGACCTGGCAAAATCGCCTAGCACTGGATATGCTCCTAGCTGAAAAAGGTGGTGTTTGTGCTATGTTTGGAGATGCTTGCTGTACGTACACTCCGAATAATACTGCCCCTGATGGTTCCATTACCCGTGCCCTCGCTGGTCTGACCGCTCTCTCCCTAGAATTGGCTGAAAACTCAGGCATCGATACACCTCTTGATGAATGGTTTACATCCACTTTTGGCTCTTGGGGCCAATGGTTCAAATCCATTTTTGTTTCCCTTTTAGTTGCTTTAACTGTTATTCTTTTGATTTGATGTTGTCTTATTCTGTTAATCTGTTATTTTATCCAGAAGTTTTTCACTGCCTCAATAACTAAAGCTTATTTTCTCCACACAAAACACATGCATATTCTTCCCCAGGCCCAATTCTCTTCCCAGTCTTCCCTTGATCAGGACTGTTTAGCTTAAACTCTCTTATTATTTAAACTTTTAAGTTTAAAAAGGGGGGAATATGGAATGGAAGTTAAAATCTATTGCTAACTTCTGTATGAAAATCTGCATACTCTCTGTGTGGCTAGGTATTATTATTAACAGAAGCGTGCTTGCATGGAGTAGGGCTGCAGGTGTGGAGTGCAGTTTTTGGCTCTTCCCGGCTGCTTCAGCAGTGCCTAGATTACCGTCCAATTAAGATGCCAAAAGTATGACAAGTTCTCTGATAAGCTTCATTAAAAATATAAGACTAGAATTTCTGCTTTCCGTTATAATCAACAAATTGTGTAAAGAACGTTCTGTGACCTTGGATGAAACTGAGCTTATTTTATCTAACTGCTTTCTTTCAAGATTTCTGTTATAAAATATAGCTGACTAAACCCCCAGCCCTCCAAATGGAGGTCTCCTTGTCCTTTGTAATAAATACACTGCCTGGTCAAATGGCCGGGGACAAAGACAAACTTGCAGCCTTTAAGGATACTGGAGATAATAAACCTCTGGGGGTCTCAAGCTAAAGCAGACATAGCCCCCTCTGCAAATCCCAGCATACATAATTGTGGCCATCTAACTCCAATCACAATTCCATTTCAGGATGTCTTGTGAACTTTTCTTCTATCACAAGCAGTTGGGGTTGATTTAAAAGACGGTGGAGATGCAGGGGGGCACCATTTCAATAAACTAGAAAAAAATAAACAGAGAAAAACAGCAGAGGTTAGTGTCCAGTGCAGAGCTTACAAAGTTAACACAGTACCATTTCTAAACTATTATAACCAATGCAAGTAATTAAGAAAAAAACAAATTAGAAAAGTGGGCTTGTTGAAGTTTTGCGAAATGCTTCACGTTTGTAGCTTGGCACTTCTCTATTGGCAAAGCATTCCAGAGTACAGAAAGCTGCCAGTTTTTATGGTTGATCTTGGAATAAAAAGCAAAGCAACGTTTCAGAAAAGAAATATTGGGAGCAGATACTCCAAAATACTGGCTGGGTCCAAAATACTCAAAGACTTCTATATATTTAATAGAACCTTGAAATCAATTCTGTGTGAGACAGGCAGCCAGTGTAATGAGACTGAGACAGTTTTCAAAAGAAAAAAAACCAAAAAGGCCAATACCTCGTGTTCACTTGGCTAAGCCACAGCACATCAGAGCAGGGATTGAGATGGAGGATTCTAGAAGTGCCGGGCAGTAGGGGCAGCTGCTACTTCAACATGGCACACATCTTTCTGTCCTTCTTGTTGAACTACTGCTCCATACCACGACTGGACTCTTCTACTTTACTGTAAATGTTAAAAACATAAACACAGTAGACATTCACTCACAGAGTTCAAACATTAATAAAGTGTACTCTTACTTCTTTTTCGGCTTCCTTCCTTGGTTCACCTGTAGATCAATTATTACCAAAGTAAACCATCACAATAGAAAAAGGTCTGCTTAGAGTAAAGTCTGACTAAAATTTTTTAAAATTACTGTGGTTTTTTGTTGAATGTTGAAAGAACCCCAACTTAACTGTCATTATATGTAGCATCATTTTTTTCCTTTTACATTACTCATACAGTAGACATTGTGTTATAATCTGTATATCTGAACTTCTAATGTGTTGTGCTCAGGTGTCGGTACTTACATGAAAACATCTTCCGTTTTTCTCTCCTGCTTTAGTTTTATTTAAAGTTAAAATTAAGTCTCGGCTCTTTCAAAATCCGACAACAAAAGCACAGTAACTTAAGAACATAAATGTTATTTTACAAAACAGAACAACATCCCTGTTTAGTGACTGCTGGGACTGATGCACCTCAGTCTCTGTGTTTGTGAGGATTCACACTCTGAGGCTTTCTGTCTAAAATTAAAAAGCCGTGTTAGTTACTGGACAGAGTGAGCAGACATACAGTGCAGTATTCAAGGTAGCAAAATATTACAGATCAAGTAATAAATATGGGGAGGCTTTGCAGAAATTGTGCACAAATTACTTTTGAAACTGGAAGCCTCAGTAGTCTTACCTCTAGAAATAGCAAATCTAACATGAACTGCACATCATCTCAAATTGGGAATCTTAAAAGCAAAAGAAAAGAACTTCCAATTGTGTGTCAGAATTTGGGTACACTGGCATCTGTTGAGCCACATGGAAGGCTGGTTACCACCGGGCATCCTGTAGGGTCAATTAAAAAAATACAATAAAGGAGCATTGTTTTTCTAACTGCAGCAATAAGAAAGAAGTTATTTCTAAGGAGCAAGCCTCCTCCATTATATTCAGTAAAATTTGTGTGTACTCCTCCTAAACCAACAGCTTAAATGATAAGCTAATGACAAATGACAACAACAGGTGCCCAGCCTGTCACTCTGCCACATCAGGCGCACACCACACTTCTCTGATGACTTTGGATATAAATTTTTAAATTTTAAAATTGCCTGTTTTCTGCCATAGAATTTTTTCTACCAAACAAGGTTAAAGAAATCAATTTCAAAAATATGAATAAACAGTACCCAACTAACAAATTAATTCCTAAGTATAACATTAATATATCACCAAAATGTAGTTTATGTACAAATGAAAAAAAATCTACTCAGATTTCTTTCATTTCTACTCTTATTCCAAAATGTTTTAGAAAGATTTATTTCTGTTACTGTCTTGAATGACAAACTAATATCTCACTGTTTAAGTATTGTGCTTATACTGTATACAGTTTTGAAGACTAAATGTTAGAAAATGGAGTAACTGTGGTTTCCTTGCTTCATAAATTTCATATTCATAAGTGCAAAGTACAGAACGTTAGACCCTCTGTTACATCTTTCTATATGGACATTAATATGCTAGAAATAGCTTTTAAAAACGGAAAACACACTAAAATAATTAAAACGTGTAAGATTCTGATCTGCTTCATTAACAATTTGTAACGCTATTATCTGCATTTCGCTTTCCTGTAATAACTTAGCTGTTGCTACTCTTGTATGTAATTTAGCCTTTATCATTATATTTTGTTAACTTTATTATGGAAAAACTGGTGTATTGATGTAATCTGATATCAACATAATATAAAATACCGATGGCTTTGGAGGGCACACTTTACACAGGTCGAGTGTCAGACGTGCTCTCCTAATTCTATTCCTAATTCAACACCTCGATTACATTGTTTTGCTTAATTATTAGCATGCCGTTCACTCTTTAAGATGAAAAATGAGAACAAATGTTAAAAGAAACACACCACCAAAAGCTAATAGGGTATTATGAAATAAATTAAATTCATCCATTAACCCAAATACGGAAAATGCTGAGACTTTCACATTTAAACCACGAGATTATGAATGTCGTATAGCAACTAAAAAGGAAAATCCTTATGGCCTTTTTCATCAATATGATACACTTACAAAAAGCTATACGTATCCATTATAAACTTCACAGACATACGTCGTATTTAATTTCGCTCCCTTGTCATTCGAATGGAGTTAACATTTTCAGGCGACAAAAGACGTTATAAAATTCAAAAGTTGTCATCTTTTCCAGTAAGAAGTCCACTTACAGACGGAGATAAACGTCAACACAAAAATGACTCACAAGTATTCAGACCTGACGAGTGATGTGTGTCGTAAAACATTAGACATGCACAGAACAAATCGGGCAGCGTCGTGAAATGAATTTTAATTAAGCAGAGAGTGCGTGCGCGAGACAAATTGGATGGGGACTCGTGTCGTGAAGTTGAAAAACGCTGATAGGGCAAGTTTTGTAATAGTAAAGCTCTGCGCATGCACGTGCAAATCGGTAAGGCACCGCAGATCGGGTAGTGACAGGGACGCTACATCTTTCGTCGCCCTGATGACGTATTTAAAGTACTTTGACCCGTGACGTCACTGAAAGCGGCAGATACGGAAGTCGGCACACACTTGTCGCTACCTAATCTGCGCAAGAGCATCTGACTGCAGCCACTGTAAAGTGTTGAGCTCCACAGTAAGCGGAAACACGTGACCCCCACAGTAGGCGGAAAAACACCCCTCTTCTACTATCTTAAGCTTAGGCGTGCTATTTGCCTGTTACTGCCTTCCCCATTGTTTTTTAAGGTTAGGATTGTTGATTGGGTAGGCCCTATATTAGTTAGTCCTGTTTAGTCTTTTTAATTTTATCCTGCCTTGTACGTCCGGTTGTTCGGGTTGGCTTCATTTAGTTAAAAGAAACCGTTTTCATCGTACTCTTGTCTGGAAAGGTGTTCATCCATGTGTGTTTTTAGAAGGATTTTTTTAGTTTGCGGAAGAAATAGCTTTTTAAGTTGGATCCTGTCCTGCCTCGTGTTACGGAAATTGTCTGGGACAATTTCTGGACATTTCCGCGAATGGTTATTTTATACGCTAAAGAAGGAAGATGCCCCCTCTCCCACTATCTTAAGCTTAGACATGCTATTTCACTGTTGCTGCCTTCCCCAGTGTTTTTAAGGTTAGGGCTGGTGATTGGGTAGCTCCTATATTCATTCGCCTACTGTGGAGGTCACGTGTTTCCGCTTACTGTGGAACTCAACACCTTACAGTGGCTGCAGCCAGATGCTCTTGCCTTACAGTGGCTGCAGCCAGACCCTTCTCGATCTGCGTGCCTACCCGATTTGTTCGCGCAGGCGTATTGAAAGCCTAACATGCCGTAAAGTGTTTGCGCATGTGTTAAACAGATTGGCCATCACCGTAAAGTTTGTGATGATGTAGCCTTTCAATACGCACGCGCACGCAGATTGGGTCGGCAACGGGAACCAGGTAGTGACACACACCGCATGCGCTTAATGAAAAACACATTAACAACAAAAAAAAATCACTTTACGGCGCGGCCCGATCAGAACTGTGCATGCAGTACAACTTGGCATTATGGTATACACATTTTAGTTCCACATTAGTTGACCATAATAAAAAATATTCATCCTGCAAAATAAACGAAGCAGCCTTTTTGGCGTAACGTTGATGTCCAATGTTTGATCGCCGTAAGAAGCAGCTTAGGTGTGCACACCTGATGAGCCCCAATTGTGGTGCAACACATGCTGTGTACTCTTTGCATTATTTAGCAGGTACTATAAAGTATGTAGTGTTTTTATTTTCCCTCTCACGTAATAAATCATATAAAGTTTCTTTTCCGTTTTGATCTATTGTTGCAATTTCCCTCTTGTTTGTTTAAAATGTTTGTTTAAAAATTGTTTGTTTAAAAATATCTTTAGACGTCAATTATCTATACTAATAAAAGGCAAAGCCCTCACTCACTCATTCACTCACTCACTCACTCACCACTAATTCTCCAACTTCCCGTGTAGGTAGAAGGCTGAAATTTGGCAGGCTCATTCCTTACAGCTTACTTACAAAAGTTGGGCAGGTTTCATTTCGAAATTCTACGCCTAATGGTCATAACTGGAAGGTATTTTTCTCCATTAACTGTAATGGAGTTGAGCTGCAATGATGTGGGGGGCGGAGTTTCGTGTGACATCATCACGCCTCCCACGTAATCACGTGAACTGACTGTCAACGCAGTGCGTAGAAAACCAGGAAGACCTCCAAAAGCGCTTAAGAAAACATGCATTATATAATTGAGAAGGCAGCGAAACAATAAGAAGCGAGCGAGTGACATATACTACCATATTCATGAGTGTTGCTACCTCGGAAAGAAAGCAAGGTGTAAACCTAAACTTTAAATTAAGTTCATAGACAGGCTACCGCTGGCGTTTCACATGCCCACAGGAATGCGGGATACAAGTTTAATGAGAGGACGCAGGATATAAACGAGAGCTTTGATCACTTTGTAACTAAGTTAAAATTACAGGTGAAGGGGTGTGCTAATGCAAATTCCGAGACTGTGTTTGTGGGGGATTGACAGTTAAGGCGGGTGGGGGAGTCACGTCATCATCACCCCTCCCATTCATCTCATTTTGCTCTGAGCTGAGCTCCGCGGCTAATCACACTGCTACCAAATACTCACAGAAAAATCCACAAGTTAATACACACGCTGTCTCTAGAGTTTCTTCACACTGAATCCTCCAGGCACTACTTAAAAAAGGTTACATTGACAATCGTGTTACATTATGTTTAAAATCTTTCATTTTCTTAGCACAAGCACAGCTGAGAAGCTTCGATGCATGTGCTCCATAACGCGTTAAAAATAATGCATTTAATCACACTTTGCATTACAAGCAAAGGGGAGCTTTTGTCAATGCATGATTTCCTGGTACACCGATTACATTGATCAGCGCATCCCGATTCATTTTACCCTCGCACCACCTTAGTTTGAGAAGAAGTATGAAAAATATGAGGTTAACACAGAAAAACAGGTCACCAATTCAAGCTTTATGAATAATCGATTCGCCATCAATAATTGTTTTGGTAAAGCCATCCTCCTTCCATTTTATAATTTTTCCGCCACTAGCCATGATTAAATGAACGGTAAAAAAGTAAGAGCAAAGCGAGGGTGACTTATTTAGGCAGGCATATATATGACAGCAACACTCATGACAATGTTAATCATGTTACGTTATTATTAAAAGGTTTCCTTTTCTTTTCATTACTTCTTTAACACACTACTTCTCGCAGCAGGTAGGTATTTTGCTATATATATAATATATGAATTACCTCCAAAGAGCGCTGAGACTTTTGATATCATGAACGTGTGTACAAAAGGGGTCTCCTGCCCAGCAAAAGTCGAGCAGCCAGCGCGTGCATAGCTGTGCCGCCTTTGAGACGCTGACTGCGCTTCTGCCTTAAGTCAAAGTGAGCACTTTTAATTTTTTTCTTCCTCCCCCTGCGCTATAGCCCAGACAAGTGCAAACACGGGACCCCTTTTATACACCACGGCAAAATAATATTAAGGCGATTCACACTTTCTTTTGCACGTATACGATTATGAGGTCCTCACCTCGGATTATGAAGACACACACAGGAGTGGAGGACTGACAGTGCCATCACAGCCGATTAATGGTGGAGACGTCTCACCAGTCTACACAAGACCCACCGCGACTGTCCCCAAAAGGCGATCATAACGTCAGCGAACACATCTCTCTATACTATATAAAAGAAAAGGCAACTTTCCTTTCTTTACACCTTTTTCCTTTTATCCCAAACCAAAGCCTTTCTCTCTTAACACTGCAGAGGACACAAAACTAATTTTCTTTAAATGCCGGTAAGGCACATTACCAGAGGCACAAATTTGGACATTCACATAGAAAATGTAATTTCTATACCACAGCCGTCGTGTAGCGCCTTTCAAAAGGGATCTACTACCGAGAGATGATCCATATACATTTTAGCTGCTGTTAGTTACTTACCTGTTGTGTTACACAGTCTTTAAAATGTAGTTTACCCGCAACCACTCCAGTAGGGCTCAATGTACCTCCATCCATCCATTTTCTAACCCGCTGAATCCGAATACAGGGTCACGGGGGTCTGCTAGAGCCAATCCCAGCCAACACAGGGCACAAGGAAGGAACCAATCCTGGGCAGGGTGCCAACCCACCGCAGCTCAATGTACCTGTACTTCTTAAAACGTTAATGTTTTACTGTTTAATAACTTATAGACTACATTTTATTATTTTTCCCTTGCACTCAGTGACCAAAGCTATACACACACATATAGACACATACAAACATACACACAAGTATATGTATGTGTATATATATGTACGTATGTATGTATGTGTATATATATATACACACACACATACATACATATATATAATTTGTGTGTGTGTATGTATGTATGTGTGTGTATATATGATGTAGATAGGTATGTGTATGTATATATATATGTGTATGTATGTATGTATGTATGTGTGTATGTGTATATATATGACAGCAGCAATCCAAGCTGTGAGAAAACAGTAAAAAGGAGGCATGTCAGACGTTGTGGTACATTTTCTGATGCAGCTAGACGAAAATAACTTTGTGACGCTGCCACCAAATACACAAAACAATTACTTTGACAATCATGTTATATTATTTTTAAAATGTTTCCTTTTCTTTTTCATAACTTCTTTAACACATTACTTCTCCGCTGCCAAGCGCGGGTATTTTGATATATATTTTGACATATATATATATAGATAGATATGAGAACAACATATATATATATATAGATAGATAGATATGAGAACAACACTCATATCAATGACAAAACAATTACATTAACAATCATGTTACGTTATTTTTAAAGTTTTTCCTTTTTCTTTTTCGTACCTTCTTTAACACACTACTTCTCCGCTGCGAAGCGCGGGTATTCTGCTAGTTATTAATAAAATTGCCATTTGTCTTAAGGCATCAGGTTTACAAAACCTAATATATTTCTATAAAACTGGTTGGATACATGATCCTTTTTCAAAAAATAGAAAAGAATTAACACTGTGTTGCATTGCATTGTGCTGACTATCCCTGTCCTTAGTGTTAACTCTGACTGTCCACTTGTTAAAATTCTTTAATTTGTTATCAGTTGTGCAGTCAGGTCAGATGGTGAAGAAATGAAGAGCATAAAGCCACTGGTTCAAATCCTCATTTATTCCAATGGCTATTAATCTTACAGAGAAGTTTTAACTTTATATCCACAGATTTAAATTAAGGAAGTGAGCAGTTATCACTTGAATCAATCTATTTGATCTATTATTTTTTTTTTTACAGTGAGTGCTTGCTGCTATAGTTCATATTTGTAATTCATTTGTTCTTAATGATGTTTTTAATTTTATTTCAAGGCATCTCTGTAAAACCCGCTGAGAAACCAACTTACCTGTTAATATAATAAAACTGAACTGAATTCAACAGCTGTAAAATAAAATATTCTCCACTAACTGAGCAGAATTTAAACAGCATGAAGTAGTTCAGTTTATGATGAACACCATGTGGACAGCGGGCAGTGATATTCTTTCTTACAAGTTTAATCAACACAACACAGCGCTGTTTGTGTGCAGACTCCTCATCTCATGTCAGTGGTTTTATTCACCCATATTGACACAGAGCCAGTTCATTTTTATAACTTTCAAAAAGGAAATACAATACACTTACCATACATTTTTTATTGAAGAAATAAATGGTATTTTTAAAAATACAAGTGAAATATCTGAACAATGTTTCTCAAAAAAAAAATTATACACACCCATATTTATATGTACAGTATATATAGAGTAGAAAATTCAGTAATCATAAAGATGTATAAATGGCAAATCCATTTAACTAGAACACAACTATAATGAAAATGCCCAACAAGGGGAGGTGTTAAAAATTATTAGGGAAGGAGAACACAAATATATTTACAGATTTTTACCTTAGTATTTAAAAAAAATGTTAGCCAAGGTTTTGAACACAATAAAGGTGAATCATTAAATGTGTTAAAAGAGGAAAATGCTATTTTAGCTTTGTTAACACGATGCTACTCAGAGTCAGAGTTCTTATCCAGCAATATTCCATAAAAATGTGTTCTATTTAAACGGACATTTTTCCTGATCTGTCCCTTAACATTTATTCAGTAATAATATTTTTATATCACCTTTGCTTACAAGTGCAGCCAAAATTGCTCCACAAAAATATACAGTTACAGAGTAAACTGATGGCATTATAAAAGTAAATAAGAAGCCAATGGAGGGGTCCTTGTCCTTTGTAATAAATACACTGCCTGGTCAAATGGCTGGGGACAAAGACAAACTTGCAGCCTTCAAGGATACTGGAGATAATAAACCTCTGGGGGTCCCAAGCTAAAGCCCACACAGCCCCCTCTGCACATCCCAGCATACATGATTGTGGCCGCCTCAGTCCAATCACAATTCCATTTCAGGACGTCTTGTGAACTTTTCTTCTATCACAGGCAGTTGGATTTGATGTAACAGACGGTGGAGATGCAGGGAGGCACCATTGCAATAAACTGGAAAAAAACAACAGAGAAAAACAGCAGAGGTTAGTGCCCAGTGCAGAGCTTACAAAGTGTACACAGTACTATTTCTAAACTATTACAACCAATGCAAGTAATTAAGAAAAGCCAAATTAGAAACGTGGGCTTGTTGAAGTTTTTTGAAATGCTTGACATTTGTAGCCTGGCACTTCTCTATTGGCAAAGCACTCCAGATTTTGTTACATGAGTACAGAAAGCTGACGGTTTTTATGGTTGATCTTGGAATAAAAAGCAAAGTAACGTTTGAGAAAAGAAATGTTGGGAGAAGACACTCGAAAAAACAGGCAGGGTCTAAAATACTCAAAGCCTTCGAATTATTTAATAGAACCTTAAAATCAGTTCTAAGTGAGACAGACAGTTAGTGCAATGAGACCGAGACAAAAAGGCCAATACCTCGTGATCACTTGGCAAAGACACAGCAGATCAGACCAGAGATCGAGATGGAGGATTCTAGAAGTGCCGGGCAGGAGGGGCAGCCGCTACTTCAACATGGCACACATCTCTCCGTCCTTCTTCTTTAACTGCTGCCCCATAACACGACCGGACTCTTCTACTTCACTGTAACTGTTAAAAACATAAACACAGTAGATATTCACTCACAGAGTTCAAACATTAATAAAGTGTACTCTTACTTCTTATTCTGCCTCCTTTCTTGGTTCACCTTTAGATCAATTATTACCAAAGTAAACCATCACAATAGTTAAAGGTCTGCTTAGAGTAAAGTCTAACTAATAATATTATTCTTAAATGTGTTTTTTTTGTTGGATTTTGAAAGAACCCCAACTTAACTGTCATTATATGTAACATCATTTTTTTCCTTTTACATTACGCATACAGTAGACATTGTGTTATAATCTCTGTATATCTGAACTTCTGATGTGATGAGCTCAGGTGTTCATTACTAACATGAAGACATCTTTGTTTTTCACTCCTGCCTTAGTTTTGTATTTATTTAAAATTAAGTCTCGGTTCTTTCAAAATCCAACAACAAAGCACAGTAACTTAAGAACATAAATGTTATTTTGAAAAACAGAACAACATCCCTGTTTAGTGACTGCTGGGACTGATGAGCCTCAGTCTCTGTGTTTGTGAGGATTCACACTCTGAGGCTTTCTGTCTAAAATTAAAAAGCCGTGTTAGTTACTGGACAGAGTGAGCAGACATACAGTACAGTATTCAAGGCAGCAAAATATTACAGATCAAGTAATAAATATGGGGAGGCTTTGCAGGAATTGTGCACACATTACTTTTGAAACTGAAAGCTTCAGTAGTCTTACCTGTAGAAATAGCAAATCTAACATAAACTGCACATCATCTCGAATTGGGAATCTTAAAAGCAGAAGAAAAGGACATCCAGTTGTGTCTCAGAATGCGGGTACACTGGCATCTGTTCAGCCACATGGAAGGCTGGTTACCACTGGGCATCCTGTAGGGTCAAAAAAAAAAAAAATACAATAAAGGGGCATTGTACTTCTAACTGCAGCAATAAGAAATAAGTTCTCTCTAAGGAGCAAAGCTCCTCCATTATATTCAGTTAAATGTATGTATGTGAACTTCTATAAGCTTATAACACATGTGATAACAGCAGGTGCCCAGCCTGTCACTGTGCCACATCAGACGCACACCACACTTCTCTGATGGCTTTGGATATAAATTTTAAAATTGCCTGTTTTCAACCATGGAATTTTTTACTACTAAATAAGGTTAAATAAATCCATTAACAATTTGTAATGCTATTATCTGCATCCTGCTTTCTTGTAATAACGTAGTTGTTGCTACTCTTGTATGTAATATAGCCTTCATCATTATAATTTGTTAACTTTATTATGGAAAAACTATTGCATTGATGTAATCTGATATCAACATAATAAAAAAGATGGCTTTGGAGGGCACACTTTACACCAGTCGAGTGTCAGACGTGCTCTCCTAATTCTATTCCTAATTCGACACCTCGATTACATTGTTTTGCTTAATTATTAGCACGCCGTTCGCTCTTTAATATAAAAAAATGTGGACAAATGTTAAAAGAAACACACCACCAAATGCTAATAGGGTGTTACGAAATAAATGACATACATCTAATAATCCATTAACCCAAACACGGAAAATGCTGGGATTTGTACGATTAAACCACGAGATTACGAAGTTATTTAACTAAAAGTGATGTACTTACAGAAAGCTGTAGATGGCCATTATAAGTTCACAGACACACGTCGCATTTCATTTCGCTCCCTCTTCATTCGACTGGAGTTAAATATTTCAGGAGACACATCTTCCATGACGTTATAAAATTCAAACGTTGCCATCTTTTCCAGTAACAAGTCCACTTAAAGACGTCGGTAAACGACAACACAAAAATGACTCGCAAGTACAAGTCAAGCCTTACGAGTGACGTGTGTCGTAAAACATTCGACATGCGCAGAACAAATCGGGCAGCGTCGTGAAATGAATTTTAATTAAGCAGAGAGCGCGTGCGCGAGACAAATCGGATGGGGACTCATGTCGCAAAGTAAAAAAACGCAGATCGGACAGGGTCGTAATAGTAAAGCTCTGCCCATGCGCGCGCAAATCGGGTAGCGACAGCGCTTCTCGCTTGTATGCAGCAAACCGAAACGAGCGGCTGAGTAGGTCGGCTTTAAAAAGTATCACATCGCACACAGGGTGAAGTAAGTAGAGGTAAGCAGGCCATTTGTGTTTATCGCGTCAATTTCACTAACACACACAGCGCTTTAATTTGTATTTTTCTTTCTCCTTATCATTCCGCGGTGTTTGTGTTCGGTCGGTATTTCAGAAAGCAGCGAGGAGTTAGTCGGGCTTTACACTTATGATTAGAAAAAGACAAACACGAACTCAGACAAACTGGCGCCCGCGACCGTGGAGAATAGTCGAAGTGCATGCGAAATTAAGAACGAAAACAAATGTATAGAGGGAGAGAAAGTGTAGCGCTGTCGTGCCGGTATTCCTCGGGTAACCCGCCTGGAGAAGTCTAAATGTAATGTTCATATCTATTAATGACGGGCGTCCATAATCAGTATGTGTGTATTTATATACACGGCTTAGCATTCTGAAACCTGCTTAATTCAGTATAGTCGGCGTATATTTACATGCACTGCATGGATGAACAATTACATGGATGTTGTTTTGTTTCTCTTTTAGCTCGTGTCATGTGAAAAAGCAAATGTTTTGGTGCTAAAATACAAAACCAGTAATGCATGTTGATGAATATCGGGAGGTTAATAGAGATTTGTGGTTGGTGTTACTGCCTTACAGTTCCAGCAAAATGAATTTTATGGTCTGTATACATTTTCCTTGTGTCCCCTATTTATTTATTTATTTATTTTTTTTTCACCCTTATTTTAAAGATTCCCAGGTTTAGTGGGCTGGCAAACCTAACCTGACTTACTATGGTGGTGGATACTCATGCAGTTGTACCCTACGATATCCCATAGTCAGTTCCTACCCTGCACAGCTACTCTGGTTTTCTTCCCATATCTCAATAACCTCAGTTTCTGTGTGCTTTGTACTAGATATAGAGATGAGGTGGATGGTAAACCTCATATGGCGGCTGCTCACTACATGTAGTTTTATCACGCTGTGCTCGGCCAGGGTGTGTGGGTCACCTTTTTGTGCCACTAGGAACTCTTAAGTGAACACCACAGACTGGCCTGGCATCCCTCTTCTCAGCAAGTCTCTGCTGGATTTAATTAAAATCTTCATGAGGATCAGTAATTGGTTGTTTTTTGTCTGGCCTCTCCCCACGGGGGTTACCCATAGTACATTGGACAATGTGGAGCACAGATCTCCAGACAATGGAGCACTAAGGATGAGGGAGGCACTCAAGGTCTCAATACTGGGAGAAGTTATTTAGTAGGAGTTGTGGTCGATGGTTCGAGGGAAATAGCAGACCGACACTAATCAAAAGAAAAATATAACAGCTTCTTTATTAATTCTTTGGTGAGCAGAGAGACTCTTGCAGCTCCTGTCCGCTAATGTCACTGACAGTAACCAGCAAAAAGCCCAATCTTGCGGGGGGTGAGTTCTCATTTTATAACGGATCTTCAGAGTCAAGCTCAGCATGAGATAAGATTACACAGTAGTTTTCGGGGGGTTCAGTATTATGCCCAAGGGTTACAACATTTTGTTCAAAATAAGTAAAGCCGTTTCCTAACAGATTAATAGTCTTCTTTTTAGAACAGACTAAAAGTAAGCAGTTTTCTAAAAAAATGTTGCAAGTTACTTTTTAACTTACTTGTATTTAGCAGAGGCAGTTTAAACAATGGCTTATTGAATATTAGTACATTAATACATACAATATTATAGCTTAATAACAATTTTTCTTTGTCAGAGTTTTATTACTATTTTTAAATGTTTTTTTTTTCTTATGGTTTTGTATGTTTGCTTCCGTATGATGGATCTGGTAAACTTAATACTGGATTTGTGTTGTTGGAAACATCAATAAAGTTCTGCTTCAGAGACTCCTGATACCTGAAGTAAGATCTGCAAACACCTGTGGTTGACATGGCCTTCCAAAATTAAGACTTGCACTACTGCTATCCTTCACTTTTTACTTTTTATAATCTTTTCATCTTTAAATGTACTTTCGCAAGTCTTGTTAATTTTTAGCCAATATGTATTTCCTAAATTGAAGACCCGCTCTTCTCTATTTACATCTACTGATTTGACAAAATGCCTGCCTGCAAAGTCCTTTCAATTGCCCAACAGTCCAAAGGATGAAGAGCACACCATAGTTTGAGCTCAGATGTTCATATAATGACGTCTTGTCCTCTCACTGTCTAATAGTACTGTGATTATGTTTTACCTTATTAAATGTAGAGCCCCCACACCATATTTTTATTAGGGCAGGTCTACCTCATACCAGCTTAGTTCAGGACTGGGATTCTCAAATCGTAACACAGGCCAATATCACTGGATATTTCTGTTCTGTGAGACATGTAGTGTAGGATCATTTACTTTTTATTAAAACAATAGTCTACACATGCCAAGAATACATAACATGACAATTGATATTACCAATGGAAAATTGAATACCAAACTTAGATGGAGTTAAGAATTCTTAACAGAACAATTGATTTAAATAATGGTTTGTTTTTGTTGAAATTACAAACCTATAAGTGTAGTTGAGTTTATTTAATAAAAGTTTGTTTCATACCAACTGTATTCAGCAAATGATGGTATCCATCTCTTGTGCTAGTATTTTGTAGGATGCTAATTCAAATCTCTTTACTGACAGAAGGTCCCTTGAGCAACGCCCTTAACCTGAAAATGTCTTCAGGGGCTCTTGCTATACAGTGGTGACCCCGCATTCTGTCCCATAAAGGTCATTTTAATACAGTGTACCAAATTAAAAAAAAAATATAAATATATACAGTATATCTTGTATTGTAGTTAGAGTTATTAACTGAGTTAACGGATGTATTACAATATTTATGATACAATTGGTTACATTTCCTTTTTGGTTAAAAATAAACCTGTTGGATAGAATGTTCAGCCCCTTTACAGAACATACAAGCATCTCTTACGTCAAGTGATTTGTTGCGTACTGTTTTATTAACTGGTTAGTTTTAGTGACATATTATTAGGCAGGAATTCTCTCATTTTGTTTTTAATAAGGTAACAATGGAGTCAACACCATTTGCTTTGTTAAGTTGGCCTCTGAAATGTCACTGGTGGGTCAGTGTTTTGATTTAATTAGTGCAATATGCAGTTATCTTGTCTGTTATGTTAAGCCTATTTATAGATAATTAACTGTTATATATATTTTATTCACAGTGATGTAGTCAAGTTTATGGTAAGAGGAAAAAACATCTGGAATAGAGTCATATACCATTATAACCTTCTCTAAATGAAAGGCCTACACATCTAATGGAAATGATGCCCTGTCTCATTTGATTTGTTAATGGCCATTTTCTTTCCATCATCATTGAAATATTGTCCAAGTGGTACTTCAGGAGGTGTAGTAACACAGTCTGGTCCAACTCTGCTTTACACACAGAGGGCTGGCTTGTAAGTAATCCACACAAGTTGGGACACCTCTGCAAATTGTTTGCATCAATGTTCAAGGCTTCATTTACTTGAATTGCTACAGAACACCTGTATGTTGTAACCAATTATTTTTCCCTGAAATTTCCTTTTTCAGTTGTTGTTAACCTAAACTTTAAATGTAATCCTCTGACAGTTTACTGCTTACCTTTTCACCATTTTAGGTCATTCATTGCATTGAAACTAATTAAATTTGAAGAAAAGCTGAGGTGTTCTAAAACTTATGACTGGTAGTGGTCCTGTGTGAAACATAGCTTAATTTAAAAAAAAAAAAAAGATTCTGTCAATCTTAACAAAAAAGTGTGTGTGTGCATGTATGTATGTAGTTGGATAAAGAGAAGCTAATAACTTAAATGTTTATAAGAAAAGGGGTCTTTTGTGAGATCAAGAAGACAGTGGTTGGAAAAAGGAGATAAAAAACATTTTTTTTTTTTGAAGTGTAGAAGATTGAGGAGGAAAATCAACATGCTGTTGAAGCTCATAATTGATGGGGTCCTTTATGAGAATCCTACATTAATTGAAGAATTTACAACCAATTTCTTTCAAACAACTTTATATTTTAGATAGTAATCTTGATGAGAAATGTTTGGGTCCCAGCAAATAAGTATAAATGAAATAGGCCATCAAACATTTAAAAGATAATAAATCAGTTGGGAACAATGACCTAACCTCAGAATTTTATAAAATGTTTATAGATCACAATTCATATTTTTTACTTGCAACTTTCAAAGGTTTTGAAATGAGAGAATGAACTAAATCAGTGAGACCAGGCATCATTACCTTAATTCCTAAGGCTAATAAAGATGTTCTACTTTTGGATAATTGGCATCCTGTAATGCTTTTGAACAATGATTACAAGATACTAGCCTCGGTATTCACTAAAAGACTGAACTGTGGGATAAATTACCTTGTTGACGAATGTCAGTCAAGTTATGTTAAAGATCTTTATATTTCTAATAATATCTGTTTGATTTTAGACTTGACTGAATATAATGAATTCCTTTCTGGAGACCCAGTGATTCTATTTCTGGATTTTCAAAGGGTATTTGACACAATAGGACATGACCTTATCTTTTGACATAAATTTATTTATGAATTTAGGGAAACTCTACAAAATTTAATTTACTTTTTTTTTTGGGGAAAAACGTCAGTGAAGTGTATACAGCACTTAATGTTATTAAAACATTTTCAAGCAAATGTGAACTACTGGCGCTGAAACAACTGTGAACGCTGGTCCCAGCACAGACAGACGGACGACATGTTTTCACCCAACACACTTTATTTACACTATGTACAAAGGTTGTGCTCACGTGCACCCCCAGTGCCTCTTGCACTGATTCCCCCAAAGTCCAGGGCCCAGAGTCTCTTTGCCTTTGTCCTGGCCGCCTCCCGTCCTCTCTCTCCAGCTCAGTCCTTCTGCCTCCCGACTTCCACCACCGACTGGAGGAGGCCCTTTATGGGGAGCGGATGGGCTCCAGCTGCTTCCCGGCACTTAACAGCGCCACACCCTGTGTGGCGGAAGTGCCGGCCCGGCACCCGAAGCCATCTGTGTCTCGGCCGTCGTCTTCCCCGGCACTTCCTGGTGTGGCGGAAGTGTCGGGCTCCCGATAATTAGGCACTGGGCGCCGCCTGGCGGTGGCCACGGTCCCTGCAGGGCTGGGCTTCCATGCCCTGTACCCGAGGCCCCCTGCCTAACCAGGACGGACGCCCCCACTCTGTCTGGAGGAGGCACTCGCCCTCCTCCGGTCCTCCAACGCCCCGCGGCGGCTCCTGCCCCGACCGCAACCGCGACGGGATAAACCGGCATCGGGGCGCCGCCTGGCGGGGACCCCGGGCCCCTACAGGGAAGGGCTTCCATGCCCTCAACCCGTGGCCCCCAACAGAACCAGGACGGACGCCCCCTCGCGGTCTGGAGGAGGCACAAGCCCTCCTCACGTCCTCCTGGGCGTCCCGGCCGGGCTCCCGCCCCGGCCGGCTGCCACACAACGTAATCAAACTAAATTCTGTGAAATTCCTGTTTAAACACAGTTACTTATTTGGATATTAAAATCAACTAAACAACAAGAAGTGAAGACAGTGTGCTAGACCTTAATTCAGTTGTTTCTCCAATAAGAAAACAGTTAACTCATGGCTGACTAGAAATCTGACCGTTCATGGCAGATTCTTACTACCAAAAGCTGAATGCTTATCTCATGTTTCCTATACATTTTCAGCTCTAGAAATTTCAGACTCCTCTTGTACCTTTCACTTCATTGCCAGCCTTTAGCAATTAAAAAATAAAAGTAGTAAAAGTTTAATAGACGTCATTGAACTTAATCATCAGTTTGTGTAACGTTAATGCAGATGGCCAGGAGTTGTCACTTGGGAGGTGAGTGTTAAATACTTCAACATGATTTCCAAAGCAGTTGTTTCAAATGTTTCGATGCTTCTTTATGCTTTCATCCACGCATTACTACTTTACACTTCTGATAAGTCTTCTTTCAGCTGCACCCGTTAGGTGTTGCCACAGCGTATCATCTTTTTCCATCTCTTTCTGTCCTCTTCCTCTGTTACACTCATCACCTTCATGTCCCCGCTCACCACATCCATAAACCTTCTTACGCCTTCCTCTTTTCCTCCTACCTGCCAGCTTTATCCTTGTCATTCTTCTCCCAATATTCCCAGCATCTCTCCTCTGCACCAAACCCAACGCAATCTCCCCACTCTGACTTTGTCTCCCAACCTGAGCTGACCCTCTATGTCCTCATTTCTAATCCTGTCCATCCTCAACAAACCCAATGCAAATATTAGCATCTTTAACTCTGCCACCTCCAGCTCTGTCTCCTTCTTTCTGGTCAATGCCATTGTCTCCAGCCCATATAACATAGCTGGTCAAACTACCGTTCTGTAGACCTTCCCTTTCACTCTTGCTGATCCCCATCTATCACAAATCACTCCTGACACTTTTCTCCACCCATTCCACCCTAACTGCACTCTTTTTCACTTCTCTTCCACAATCCCTATTGCTCTGTACTGTTGATCCCAAGTATTTAAACTCATCCACCTTCACCAACTCTATGTCTTTCATCCTCACTTTTCAGCTGACGACCTCCTCATTCACACACATGTTTTCTGTCTTGGTCCTACTGACCTTCATTCTTCTCCTCTCTAGAGCAGATCTCCACCTCTCCAGGGTCTCCTCATCCTGCTCCCTATTATCACTACAGATAACAATGTCATCAGAACAGAACTTTACAATTCTGAATAGTAAAAGAGAAAAGTGAACTGAGCAGAACTTGAGTCTGTGACCGTGGTGGACAAAATACGAGATGAGATCAAATACAAATATATAGATTGGGAGAGAAGTGTAGTTGCTCACTGTAATTTTTCTTATTTTTCTGTAGATGTTAATATTTGGCAAAGGTCGTCCATCAAGTTTCTGCACACTTTGTGCTGTGAATTTCATTTTAAATTTGCCAGTTTTATGCAACAATGTACAATGTCTTTATAAGCTGAGCACACCTATATTTATGCAGTTTATTGAATTCTTCTTGGCAGATCTGCCCTTCCATTTTGGAGCTGTGTGAAGTTACTTTATGGTGGCTGGCATGCCAATCCTGCAGCCAACCCCCAAATTATCCCTGCAAGTTGTAGGACCAATTGCAGGACTGGACTGAACAGAGGGTTGCCAACAAGGATCGCAAGCTGTTTTGTCATGTTGTGGGTGTGGCAACACACTGTACCAGTGCATACTCCCCAGCCTGACCTAACCTGAGATCTTCTCGAGCTGTTAGATTGTATGGGAAGCATCTTCCAGGTCTCTCCACAGCTGTTCTATGGGGTTTAAGTGTGGTCTTTAGCTGGACCACTCTTGGACACTCAGAAACTTGCCCCAAAGCTAATGTATCATTGTCTTGGTGATTTATTTTGTCATTTTCATACTGAAAGGAAAGCCATCTCCCAGTCTGAGGTTGTGTGTAATCTGAAGCAGGTTTTGCTCAACGTTCTCTCTGTATTCGACTGTATTCATTCTTTCCACAGTTCTGACCACTTTTTCCATCCCTGCTGCTGAGGAGCACCCCATAGCATGATTCTGTCACCACCATGCCTCAATGAAGGGATGATATTAGGCAGATGATGAGCACTGCCTGATTTTTGCCAGAGACAGTGCTTGAGGTTTGGCCCAAATAGTTCAAATTCTGTCTCATGCAACCAGATAATCTTTTTCCTCATGCTGTCAGTGTCCTTTAAATGTCAGTTGGCAAACACCAAGTGGTCCGTTTATATGCCTTTTACTCAATAGTGACTTCCATCTCGCCACTCTACCATAAATGCTTAATTGATGGAGTGCTGCCAAGATGTTCGTTCTTCTAAATGGTTGTCCGAACTTCTGAAGCTCTGTTACAGCAACCATTAAGTTTTTGATCACCTTCATGACTAATGGCTATCTTGGAGTGTTACTGTGTTTGGTTGGACTGCACATTCTAGGTGAAATCCTGGTGGTGCAAATCTTTTCCATTTCACAATTGTTTAGGCCAGAGTATCCCTGGAAATGCCCACAGCTTTAGAAATGGTTTTTATCCCCTTGTCCTTCTCTATGCCTGACCACAATTTTATTGCAGAGGTCTACAGAGAGTTTATTGGACATCTTGGCTTAGGTTTCATTGTGGCATGCAGTTTGAATCGTGGGGCCTTACATACACAGGTACACGTGTGCTTTTCTAAACGATGTCAAATCAAGTCAGTTTGTCACAGGTTGTCTCCAATGAGGTTCTAGACACATCTCAAAAAGAATGAAAGCACCTGAACAAAATCTGAACAGCTACAGCAAAGTGTTCGAATACTTCTACTGTTGAAATGAGAGAATACAGTTTTAAAACTTTTCTGAAAATATATTTTCATGTTGTCATTATGGGTTATTGAGTGTACGTTGATGGGCAAAAGTGTAAAATGTATCCGTTTAACATTAAACCTGCAAAACGATAAAGTGTGCAGAAAGTGACAGGCTTTGAATACTTGATGAAGCCTTCAAATAGTTTATCCATCCATTCAGTATCCATCCCACTATATCCTAACTACAGGGTCATGGGGTTCTGCTGGAGCCAATATTTGGTTTATGCAAACTGCTTAATCCAGTTTAAACAGTTTACATTTCCATGCATTGAATGGGATTGGATTTTTTTTTTCTCTCCCTAATCCTATCCCACCATACTGCACAATTTTATATCTTTTGTTGCTAAAGTTCAACTGGTAATGCCTGATAATGATTATTAAAGAAGTTATTAACAATTTGAAGTCTGTTTTCCTGCCTCACTGCTCCAGTAGTGTGAGTTTAAACCTCAGCCAGTTTACTTCCCATGTGCTGTTTTCATGTGGGCCCTGTTTCTGCCTTTATTATTATTATTATTATTATTTATTCTCCCAGTTCTAAAGATGCATTGACAAATCTTACTTTGCAAGGTAGTGTTAGATCGATACTGAGTCTTTTGACTTTGGTATCAATACCAGCTTTCTTATCGCAGTATTGGTACTGAGTCAGTAAATAATGGTCATCCCTACATACCACCTGACCACTCTCCTTTTATCAAGATCCTCTTTGAGTACTGTAGAATATTCATGAAGTTTAGTAATTGGTTGCTACTTACCCATAGTAGATTGTTCTTCTTGTGTCAGCCTGTTGGACCTTCCCTCCACTGGTAATTTGAAATAAAGAGTACTGTGTTACTTTCGACATGTTATGCACGGTCAATCTTTATATAAACCTTAACAGACAGGGTGTTGTGAATTGACATTCAAGATACTTCAGATCTAAGTGATGAAGTTTTATTAAAGTTAATTTCTGTTCTATTTACAGAGAAAAAGATAAAGCTAATGTTTACTGGAACATCTCAATTGATGTGCAGAAATATCATGGATATTAAGGTGGAGGACTGTGAGTTGGAGTCCATCTACCTTAAACAGGAAAGTCTGAGCATCAAGGAGGAGATCAGTGAACTGCAGGAAGTTGGCATTAAAGAACAACCTGAAGAGAAGTTTGTCAGTATTGAGACACACAACCATACAAATCTGAACAGTGTAAAAGAAGATAACCTTCATGATGGGTGTCAAGATAGATTGGTTGCCAGGTTATACTCTACTCAAAGCAGACACTGTTCATTTCCAGAGTCTTCTGTCAATTTGAAAACTGAATCATTGCAGTCTAAACCAAAGAAGACTAAGAAAACTACATCTGTTAGAGCTCAGGATAATTGGCCACCATCTACAAAGAGGTCTGGAAAAAGTAAGTGCAAAATAAAAAATGAGCAACTTTTAGGGTTGGGTTTATGGGCTTAAAAGGTTGGGTGTAGCATTTTCTTTTGAGAAATACTGTGTTTTATTGTGTACTTAAATGTAGTTTGAGATTTTGTCAATGTTTGTGTAAGGTTTGAAATTTTTCATGCAAAAGTCCTAAACATATCTTTGGTAAAGAGTGCTCTACAAATATACAGCTGTAAAAGAAGGTTGTGAACCTTTTGGAATTCCCTGGATATTTGCTTTAATTCATCTTAACAATGTGGTCTGATCTTCATCTATGCTCCAAATACATACAACCACAGTTGTCCTAAGCTAATAACTCACAAACAATTGGATGACTTCTTGTCAGTCCTGAACACATCACTTTAACATTCGCAGTCCACTCTGTGACCCTCCTATCCTTACAAACTGGTTGACCCTTCTTTAATAGTAATGTCCCCCACCAAACTTCATGTAGCTGCTGATCAGCTTTGAATTTTAATCCATACCTTCTCTCCAAACGTTTTTGGTTCTTTTTATTCCTGAGAGCTCTTTTCTGATCAGTTCTCTTTAGGTCAGGCCACAGCATCGTGTGTCTCTTACTGGCCATTCAAGAACACCAATTTCCTTATGTTTAAGTCTTTTCCTTTTTTGATTTCTTTCTGTGTTTTGGCTCATTGTCTTGTATCATAACTCAACTTTTGCTAAGCTTCTGCTATCCTGTTTTGTTCTGTATCCTGTCAGATTTCTTGATAATATTTTGAATTCACTGTCCCTTTGATCGTGTCAAGCTCTCCAGGCTCTGAAGATGCAAAGCAGGCCAAACCATGATGCTCCCTTTATCTTGAGGCTTTAGTATCGATGTGCAGTTGTCTCTTGCCTCCAAACATGGTGTCACACGTTTTGACAAAAGAGTTCAACTGTTTCCTCATTTGTCTACAGAACATTGTCTGTTCAGGAACATCGAGATGATCTTTTACAACTTTGAGATGTGCACTGATGCTTTTATTAGATTATACTGATTTCCTTGGTATTGTCCTTCTTTCACCATTCTTATTTACTGCTCAAAAAATTAAAGGAATAATTTTTTAATGAGGGTATTGGATCAAGTGAATGAAAATTGTGCGCTATTGGACTGGTCAGTTAAGTAGCAGAAGGGGTTGTTAGTCAGTCTCCGCTGTTGTGGTGTTAATGAAATGAACAACAGGTGCTGTAGAGGGACAACAATGAGACAACCCCCAAAACAGGAATGGTTTCACAGGTGGAGGGAGGCCACTGATATTTTTTCCCTCCTCATCTGTTTTTTTTCACTAGTTTTTGCATTTGGCTACAGTCAGTGTCACTACTGGTTACATGAGGTGATACCTGGACCCTACAGAGATGGCACAGGTATTCCAACTTCTCCTGGATTGGCAGGCACATCAACACGTGGCATTGCCAGAAGGTTTGCTGTGTCTACCAGCACAGTCTCCGGGGCATGGAGGGGATTCCAGGGGACAGGGAGTTACTCTAGGAGACGGACAGAGCCCCCTGTAGAAGGTCCTTAACTCCTCAGCAGGACTCACCGGTATCTGCTCCTTTGGGCAAAGAAGAACAGAATGACCACTGCCAGAGCCTACAAAATAACCTCCAGCAGGCAGGCCACTGGTGTGAATGTCTCTGGGCAAACAATCAGAAACAGACTTAATGAGGGTGGCATGAGGGCCCAACGTCCTCTAGTGGGCACCGTGTAACTCAGTTGGCACTTGCCATAGAATTCCAGGATTGGCAGGTCCACCACTGGCGCCCTGCACTTTTCACAAATGAGAGCAGGTTCACCCTGAGCACATGACAGACATGAAAGGGTCTGGAGAAGCCATGGAGAATGTTATGCTGCCTGTAAAATCGTTCAGCATGACCGCTTAGGTGGTGGGTCAGTGATGGTATATCTGGAGGGGCATATCCATCGAGGGACGCACAGACCTCTACAGGCTAGACAACAGCACCTTGACTGCCATTAGGTATCTGGATGAAATCCTTGTACCCTTTGTCAGACCCTATGCTGGTGCAGTGGCTCCTGGTGCTTGACAATGTTTGGCCTTATGTGTTTGTGAGTTCTTGGAGGATGAAGGAGTTGATACCATTGACTGACTCCCACGCTCGCTCATCTGACCTTAATCCAATAGAACACTTCTGGTTGGGACATTATGTTTCGGTCCATCCAACATCTCAGACTGTCTAGGAGCTCAGTGATGCCCTGGTCCAGATCCGGGAGGAGATCCCCCAGGACACCATCTGTCATCTCATTAGGATGTGGTCAGGCATGCATGCAAGCATGTGGGGGACATACAAACTACTGAGTGCGATTAGAAGTTGATGCAATGAAATTTCGGCCAAATGGACTCGCCTGCCTACTGCATAATTTTTTTGAATTCAGCTCTCTGTAGGTTGGTCATTTTCATTTCCATCAAACGATGTGGCTGCCATCCTTTCGTTCCTAACACATCACCATATCAGTCCTTATCAGTAGAGATATCCAGCAGGATTTTTTTTTCCCCCATTGTGATCTGATTGGTTTTCAAAGTGTTCCTTTAATTTGTTTGAGCAGTTTATTTTCCTTCACATGGACACATGCACAGAGATTTTTCTGCAGGCCCTTTGCTCTTCCCCTCTCTGTTTTTTTTTCTTCACCTCTGCTTTCACACTGTGATCTTTGCAGGATGCCCACTCCAGTACTGATTTTGCTCCATTTTTGTAGACCGTTTGGCTGACTGTCAAGCCTTTCAAAATGCTTTGTTCATGTTTTCCAGTTTTATACAGCTCTTCAGATCTGTTAAGTTCCTTGTGACCACCCTTAAGAGGTATCTGGATGGAACATTGAAGCACTGAATTGGAGCAACACTGTGAAGTGACCCGCTAACATCATTCTTGCATTGTAAAGTGAAAAAGGCTGTGTGTATGTGTTACTTTTGTGTGAGAGTGAGTTAAATGTAACTTTTGCTCCTGAAAACTTTGTTTTCGTGGTTACCGTTAAGGAGCTCTGAGGGCGTTTCATACCTTTTCTCTATTTGTCTTTCTGGTAACACTTTATAATAACTGCACACTATGAAGCATTAGTTAAGCATGACTAAATACTTTTTTCACATTTAGAAAGCATCGCTTCCATATTAATTGGCATTAGCGACCACTTTATAAATGCCATAATAAATGCTTTAGTACTGACCACAAAGCATATTTATAATGTCTTTGATAACTGCATTTACGATGCTTTATTAATGATCAATTAACATTTTTCAAATAAGTATTAAAATACATATAAACCAGTTATGGAGAGGTTGTGAGATGTTCATAAGATCATTTACAAAGTGTAAGTAAATAACTAATAAACTACAAATGTACATGTAGTTGTTTAGACATACTGATACTGTGTTAACAAATGCTTTATAAACACACATTCCTGATATAAATCATGATTTATTTAGATAGTTAATCATTTTGTACTTGCTAGTTAACTATTGTTGTGAGGTAATCTAAAGTGAGGACTACTTATGTTTTGTAAAGCATTTACAAAGGAGATTTAAAGGCTCAGTTATGGTCTCAGCAGAAAAAAGGAAACAGCACAGATTGATTAAGAACATACAAATATTTATTACAAAGAATGTAACTTCAACTTAATACTTGATATGAAATAGAAAAATGAAACTCTGCAATCTCATGTAAAAATGTACAAAAATACACAAAATATATTACCAAATGAAGAAAAATATCAAAATATGCTTACATAGTAAAAAGGTTTTTTGTAAAGGTAAACATGGTCGTACAAGTAGAACAATTCCACAAGAAAATTTAAAATTTGACATTTCAAACTCAAAAGGTACAATTAACAAAGACTGAAAAACAAATATACTAAAACAAATATTTGTATTGTACTATTTTTATATATATATATATACATATATATTAAAAAGACATAAATCCTAGCCATCTCATTTTTCTTAACTGACTTTGACTACTTTGATTTATGAAATTTCAAAAAAATACATCTGCCAAATGCACCATCATGGTGTTTCTTTGCTAGCCATTCATTCCACTCAATCACTGCAAGGTGGTCAGAAAGCAAACTCTCAGTCCGATTTCCCCTAAGCCTCCAAATCTGCTCCTTGTAGGATCTCCATGCCCTCTCGATATGCTGGGTATGGGCACCAGTGTGGGGATCTACATACCACCTCCTGTGGTTGACAGTGTGATGGTTGTACCCTAATGCAGGGAGTATACAGTAGGCACGCCACTCCTCACTAATAATAGATGACCCAGGCCTCACATGATGGGCAATCAAGGGGACAAGATGTCTTCTAGATCTTCTCTTCATAAGACGTAGAATAGGTTTTCCAGATCATCTCTGCTGATTTAGCCTCACACCTAACATCCCAAAGACCCACTTCTTTTTTTCCATCCACCAGCCATTCTTCCTCTACCATACTAATGGAGAAGAAACATAAACAGATACGAACATCATAATAGTAATTTTAGTAATTATAATTCATATTTACAAAGGAGATTTAAAGGCTCAGTTATGTTCTCAGCAGAAAAAAAGAAACAACACGGATTTATACAGAACATACAAATATTTATTACAATTGTACATCAATTGACATTTAGTTAAAGTTGATATTATTATAACATACCTTTCTTTTGTGCCGAAAATGGCTTTCGTCGATCACAACAAACTCCCTTCTTCCACCAATCTGCTGGCCTGTACGTCTTCTCATCCTTTCAATTGCTGTAACACAGACTTCCCTTATTTTCGTTGCCATTTTACTAAGAGTTGCTGAACTGCCTGCAATACTGTCATCCATCATGTCTATCTGCCGTAACCGTAGACCCTGTGTAAACCTTCAAAGGCAAATAGAACATGTACTTTTTATGTAGGCCTTTTTGTAAAATAATTGACACTGTATGCCATATTAAAAATTGTACACATTTTATTAAAATTATAAAAAGGACAGCAACAAAGTGAATTTATAACATTCATATTTATGTTTCTACTGTTATTAGTTGCCTACCTGTACATGAATTGCACCCACTTGCTAAAGGAGACCTTTGATGCACTGAAGATTGATTTGTGCCTGACAGAAATTTGTTTTGCCCTTCCCTCATGTGCTGCTTGTCGATAAATCCTATTTTTAAATACATAAAATACTGATTTTTAAAAAGGAATTTTCCTCAATGCCCACCAACATTATCACACACAGCAAGTGTTGCAATTTATTTTACATATGCATTTATTATTATTAATTTATTATATATTTCTTACCAAGCATATTGATCTCCACTGTTTGTCCTTTTCTTCAATTTCATGTTCTGGTGGCATATTCTGCATTTAATTTTTCTTTTTAGCAGTTTCATTTTTGAAGCCACTTGATCAGCTTCAGTGTGTTTTTGACAGAACTGCACTCATTAATAAGCTTCTTAAGCCGGTTTAATCTGCTCATTTTAAACAAAATAAACAAAAATAATTGCTGTAGAAGGTGGTGAATTTATACTGACGTCCAGGTAGTTTGTGAGCTGGTGGGCGGAAGAAATCGCGCTCCCGCTTTTATACGTAATCAGCGTTGGACAAAGTTTAACTCGCGCATTTAAATGTTATCAGCGGACAGAAGGAATACCAAAGTCGTGCATTTATGCCATGGAGAACCCTGAGCAAAGTCGAAAAGGCGTGCGTAACCGGGCCAAGAGGAACGCCAACTTGAACACGGAAACACTGGATGACACGGCCGTCAGTGGCACTAGCGGTGAGTATATTGTTTGTGTGGCATGAATTATGGGTAATGGGTAGCATAAGGTCATAAGTTCGTGGGCACGCACAGAGGGGCGGGAGCGTGCCGCACTGCATGCATTTTCCTTCCTGTTAACAGATGACTTGTGTAATGATGATTTTAATTCTCTTAATGTACAGGGCAGGACGGTATGAAAGTTTGTTAGACAACATTAGAGATAATAAAACCATCTTCATTTATTGAATGATGTACAATTATTTTCAATTAGGTATGTCCATGGCCCCCACTGCACAGCTGGCAGACAAAAGAAAATCCCATGAGTTGGAGATGTGAGATTGGAGTGTCAAAAGGAGAAGATTGATGAGCTGACCAAGGAGAGAGACTATCTAAAAGAGCAACTGGCATCAGGTTGGTCTCCCATCACACAACGTCTATTCAAATGATAGTACAGTTGTCTCATTATGTGACTTAATCTTTGTGGTCTTGTGTGCTATTACTGCTAGCTGTGAGCCTTATGTATGTATTTGTATTTATTTTAACAGCTCTTAGAAGAGAGGCCACAGGTTCCATCCAGGCAATACCCTTGTCTTCAAATTCCTCTAGTGACAGCTCATCTGAATCTTCCTCTGATGATATGTCTGACTCCTCCCCTAAGACATCCTCATCAGATGGGGACAGAAAGAAGAAAAGGAAAAAGAGGAAAGAGATGAGGATCAAAAGGAAAAAGTATGGAAAGAAGTCAAAGAAAATGGAAGCAAAGACATGTCAGAGAGGTTATAATGTTATTTTCACCCTTTCCACTAACAGTGTTTTAAGTATGCCACTGCTTATGACTGCTGTACAAGTGTTTCTGTATTGGCTGTTTTTTCTGCATGATTACTACATCAACTACCCTTAAGAGAAATATTATTTGATAGCTGAAGTATCTTAAAGAAAAAACTAATAAATCTGCTCTGAACTTTGTAGAATGTATCATACTGTAGATAAAAACAATGTTTCAGTCAAAGAATGAGTGAGAATATTAAAACCAAATGCTAATATTTTCTTTAAATTACAGCTCAAAACCCACAGCAAGTGGTGGCACGATACAAGAAAATTCTTCGGTACTTTAGTAAAGAAGGGACCATGTCAGCTGCTTTCAAGCATGTTGGGGTGGACCGGAACACAGTGGTGGTCACTGCTCCAATAGCAGAGCTGTACATTGCTGCACCTGTCAAATATCAGGAACTCCTTAAAACCCACAGCAGTCAAGTTAAACTTGGTGTGTTTGCCACACAGTGTGGTGCTGCCATTCTGGAGGATCCAGCTATAGAAGACACCATCAAAACCTTTAAGGCTTCTGGAAAGCTGCTGCCTTTAAAAAAAAAAAAGTGAACTGAGTTCACATTAAACTGGTACAATGAGTCAAAACTCCTCCACTATATACACTGCTGTTCTCTAATGTTTTAATGTTGGTATTCAGGTAGTTCAATTTAATTTGATTATATTATTGTTGTATTTATACAGATTCTATTTGTTGTATTTTGGCACTTCTGTGAACCAGTGTTGGAACTGGACTATTTTTATTTAGCAATATTTACATATTACAGAATTATATTTTTAAAATCAGATTGCTGACCCTTATTTCATTTTATTCTAGAGTTTTTTGGAAGTTTACAATTTTGCATTCTTTTAGACTCTGCATTGAATTCTTACTTGGCCAAGTTAACTGTTGCAAGAAACCTTTTTTCAAATATAAACATCATATATTTTTAATCATTTGTTGAGTATATTTGTTTTTAATTTAACTCTTGAGATTGAAATGTAGAATTGATTTGGATTTTGCCAAACTGATTTTATGTGGAATTTTTGTTGCACTTTTTTACGACCATGTTTACCTTTGCAAGAAACCTTTTTACTATGTTAACATTTTTTGCTATTTTTCATTTGGTAGTTTTTTATATGGGATTGCAGAGTTTCATTTTTCTATTTCATATCAAGTATTGAGTTGAAGTTACATTCTTTGTAATAAATATTTGTATGTTCTTATGAATCTGTGCTGTTTCCTTTTTTCTGCTGAGACCATAACTGAGCCTTTAAATCTCCTTTGTAAATGCTTTACAAAATACAAGTAGTCCTCACTTTAGATTAGCTCACAACAATAGTTAACTAGCAAGTACCAAATGATTTTTAACGATCTAAATAAATCATGATTTATATCAGGGATGTGTGTTTATAAAGCATTTGTTAACACAGTATCAGTATGTCTAAACTAGATGTACATTTAAATAGTTTATTAGTTATTTACTTACACTTTGTCAATGATCTTATGAACAACTCACAACCTCTCCATAACTGGCTTATATGTATTTTAATACTTACTTGAAAAATATTAATTGATCATTAATAAAGCGTTGTAAATGCAGTTATCAAAGACATTATAAATATGCTTTTTGATCAGTACTAAAGCATTTATAATTGCATTTATAAAGTGGTTGCTAATGCCAATTAATGTGGAAGCAATGCTTTCTAAATGATGAACAAAGTATTTAGTCATGCTTAACTAATGCTTCATAGTGTGCAGTTATTATAAAGTGTTACAGTTTTGCTTTCTTTTTTTTTTGCCATCAACACAAGAGAGTTCAATGTTTAGTAAAGGTACTTGTATTCAAACCTTTGTGTTTGTTGGTCAGAAGGCAGAGAAAGCTTTTGCAATTGCCGGCAAGTCACTAATTAACTGGTGTCCTAGCAGCAAACAGTCAAGAGTAACTAGGATTCATTACTAGGAGAAGTTTAAACATTTGACATATGGTGCAGGAGAGATTTAAAGAAATTAATAAGAACTCTGCAGTGTGTAAATAAGAAGATTAAAGAAGCTGCAAATGTAAAAATAGCTAAATAAGTTATAGAAAACTAAGTACCCCAATGCTAACAGTAGGGCATTTAGAGTAAGAAGGCAATCATTAAGAAAAATATCAGGGAAGGTGAAATGCAGTTACAGAGGAATATTGCAGATAAGGCAAAAAGATGGACTAAAGCGAGTTTTTCAGTATTTTAGTAATAAAAGAAAAGCCAAGGAGGTGAAGCAGATCAGGAACAATAAAAGGGGAAAGAGACAGTGAAATATCAAATGCGTTAAACTTGTTTTTTTCAGAAGTTTTCACAAGTGAGCAAGTGCATAACCTCCCAGTGGTAACCGGGACAACAAAGGAGGTACTGAGAGATTTGGAAATTGTAGAGAAAGATGTGCAGCTCAGATTAAATTGGCTGAACTCAATCAAATCACTAGCACCAGATAATACTTATCCTCAAGTGCATAAGTGGGTGAATACATATATAAATCTTGGAGACTGTCAAAACACAAAGGGAGAGCAGAATAACATTTGGGGATGTGCCACATATATTATAACACACAGTATAAGAAAAATATATGTACAATATGGTTCCAGAGTAGTCTCTGGTTCCGCGTCCAAAAAGGGACAAGGGAAGGTGCTAGGTTCTTAGAGTCAGAGGAGGAAGAGGTGGGTCCAAAATCAAAGAGCAGGAAATGACGTTGATGGGAGGTGTAGCTAGGAAAGGGGTATTGGAACTGGAGGAAGCTTTTTAGGCTGATTTCTCCTCGGGTGATATGCAGAACAGGGAGAAGAAAGGATTATGCACTTTGTCAAAGCCTGCTCACGTATCTTGCCCTCAGTTAAGCCCTTAGCCAGCCTCCCAAGCTCACGTGTGTGACAACACATTTTTAGGAAGTCCTCGCACACTGTGGACATTTCTGTTGACTGGAAAATGAAAAATATGATCTCGTTTTATTAAAAAAATGTGATTGGGATGATCCAAGCAGCTATAGGCCAGTAAGCTTAATATGGATTCCAGATAAATTATTGGAAGAAATTTATTAAGGAAAAGGTTGAGCAAGACGTGGAAAGAACAGTTTTACTGATCAGACCTCCCTCGTCTGATGTATTATTTTGGCCACACAGCTCACTTAAGGCACAAGCTCTCCCTCTGTCACCATCCTTGTTTCAGTGCTGCTACGTTACAGTTGTGTTTTACTAACATGCTGGAATTCTATGAAGAGGCAACAAAATAATACGATCAAAGTGGAGCAGATGAGATTATTTATCTTGACTTTCAGTAAGCATTTAATAAGGTGCCACATGAGAGGGTGGACATCAAACTTAAAGAAGTGGGAGTTCAGGGTGATGTTTGTAGGTGGGTGCAGAATTATTAGCTCAGACAGAAGGCAGAGGGTGATGGTGAGAGGAACCTTATTAAAATTGGCTGGTAACTGAGTGATTGTAAGAGTGGTGACCCATAGGGGTCTGTGCTGGGGACATTGCTAATTTTATTATATATAAATATTTGAATAGGAATATGAATTACAAGCTGGTTACATTTTCAGATGATACTAAGCTAGGTGGATTGGCAGTTATTCGAGAATCTGTTGAATCATTACAGAGAGACTTGGGCATATTTGTAAGACTAAATTTAATTTAAGAAAATGTAAAGTACTAGGGTGTTCACCCCCTGTTCAATTCGCTCGC
>NC_053161.1:175723115-175759586 GCF_016835505.1 Polypterus senegalus
ATCAAATGTAGACCTTAACCCCTTATCAAGCGGGGTCATTTTTGCTAAATCGCTTGTAATTTGACCTCTCCAAATTAGAATCATTGCTGTTATTGAACTATCTGGAGTATAAACACATGTTTGGTCTCTTTGTAAAGGTAACATTCTCTAGTTTCACCCTTAGTAGTCAGAATCACTGTAGGTGTGACTGATCAAAAGTTATGCACATTAGAACTCACAAAAAAATGAATTTTTTTGTTCTCGCCTAAGTTTTTTTATGAAAATAAAGGAAAATAAAGCTGCAGTAGGTAGGTGGGGACAGAAACACACTATGTACCAACAGAATAACTTGTTGACTACTCACATTTCAAATTTGAAAAGAATACCTGTAAAAATGACATTTTACACCAGTTTTATTTGGGCATGTCCAGGTGCTTTTAGAGGGACCTATGGTTTATCCATTATCCACATTTTGGAACGTATGGAAAAAGTGTAATAACTTTTGAATGCTTCAACCCACAGATATCAATGAGGGCTCTACTGAAAGCTTACACCTAAAGGAATCTATATCTACACACAGTGTCACTCTATTAGTTATGGAAATTCATATTCCATAATAAAAACAATAAAAAATACACATTTCAATATAAAAATAGTCAAAACAAGTCTTATGGGCCAAAAATATATATATTTTAGTTTTTACTTTTTTAATAAAATGCACACAAACTATATACATTTTTACAAACTGTTACAACACAGCTCAGCGTTTTTCCATGTGCCACTGATTGTAGCAATCCCTAGCAGGCAGAAAGCACAAGGGCGTGTCACATGTCGCTCTCTGCCATTAGACGTCACCTGGTCCGATCGATCACTGTCATGCCGCGTGCATGCGTCTACTACTTCATCGAGAGTGTATTTATGTTTATCTGTATGTTTATCCATATTTAAAATGCGAAAAAACTTGGCGAAAACACAATAAACAACCACACACCAAGTCTGCAGACTGGCACAAATGCCAGCTTCGCGCAGCTCGGTTTTGTTTACAAGTTGGTATGGCAAGTTACATATCGGCGTGCTCAGCTGCTCATTGGCTGTAAGTTTGGAGTGTCACTCACAGCGTCCAATCAAACTGGTAGATTCTACCAGGGTTTGGAGTTGTGCGTCATCGTTCAGCTGTCTGTGACACTCGTTGGCTATACGAGGTGCCAGTCACCCCCCAGACCCTCGTAATTGGCCAACTTAGGTGTCAATCAGAAGCTAACACTTCCGTGTAACATGCTTTAGCATGGTTATCGCCGACAGAAACAAATTACGTCTGATATGACCAATAGAGATGAAAAAAAATGTCGGAGCTAGTCTCGAGTTAAGAAACGTTTTCTGGAGTTTTTGTCCCTTTGAGGATCTATCGTGTGTTTTGGACCTAATCGTTTTACTGGATTATATTCCCTGGAGCCTTACGGACAGAATGAGATCAATACTGCTCGGAAATATTGATGTTTGACTTGCAGAGAGCCTTCAAAGGTAGGAAAAGTCAACTCTTAAAAGTATTTACTTCTCTGTAAAAAAGGATTTAGTGTCAGTGCTGTGGTTGTTGTGTGTCAAAATGGTTTATATCATCGGAAAGACGAGACTCTGAATTTTCATTTGATGTGTAGTATGTCGAGGTGCATGACAGAGGGGCATGCACACATGGCTGTGACATGATTGTGACGTCGTCCAATCGTCGTTATGTACCGGGACCGGTACGTGTGCATGTTATCGAGGGGAAAATGTGTTTCTCCGAGAATCGGTTTTCTTTTTATTCAAAAGATTTTAACACAATAGCTGCACTTTGACTAAGTTGTGTTACTGTGGCCGTGCTGCTTTTCTTTAAAATAAATAAATAAATGAAAGCGACGCATTCTCGATCTCAAAGTATTCTCCACAGGACTGAAGAAACAGACGGCACAGAATGAATAGAAATCAGTGGCGGTGTTCGCGTGAGCTCTAAAGCAGAAACGGGAATCGAGAAAGTAAAGTGCAGTGAGCCGCAGAAAGCGGTAAAGAAATGAGAAACAGAAATTCAGTGAAGCAGAATGAAAAATCTCACATTCCTTAAACTGACGAACATAACCTCTAATCGCTTACTTTTCTTTCCAAGTATTGTGACAAAGCCGAGTCGCTCAATAACACGAGCACAGCGTCTTCTTTTCTGCCGCCAGCTGACTCCATTCATTTTTTTTTAACTCCTTTGTTTAGGAAGACATTAAACAGACCTGACATTCTGCCCCTTCTTTCAGTCTACCCCCTCTATCTGTCCAGGTACGCAGGGTTTGCATTTTCATCACAATTTATGCTATTTGTTCAAGATTTTTTTGTAGTATTATATGTTGTATTTTAGTCTGCATTATTGTCTTTTATTCTAATTTGAATGTTTTGTATATCCTGTATTTATCTGAAGATATTATTTCTAGCCAATGTTATATAGGTCCTGTGGTTCTTTCTGAATTTTGGACATAGGAAGGGTGCTATATAAATAAAGTGTGTTCTTATTAGTATTTTTATTTTTTTTCTTTTGATGGCCAATCGTTTATAATATGTGACAAAAACTAGAGTGGTTCTATATAAGGCAATTAATATATAGCATTATTCAGTGTAGAATATGTATTGCCGTTTTCTTCACATTCATGTTTAAAAATATTAGATTGGCTTAAATATTTTAAATTGGTTTAAAACAATATTGCACACATGCATAGTACATTTTAAAAAAAACGCAATCACTTTTATTAACGTTTTACTAAACTTTAACGTGGTGCAAACATTGTAATTATATTGTAAATTTCATTTCATGAATGTAAACGAAAAAATATTTTCAATTAACACAGATCATCATGATTTTAATTTTGTCGACATGTTAAATGGTTCCCACAGACTCGAACACAACGTAAATGTCAACAGTGTATTTCACAGAAACGATCCGTATTGTTTAGTATGACACGACGTGATGGCAGAAACCCTCTGAACTTCACAATGATGCGTATTATTTGGTTTGATGTACTTTTTTCCTTCTTATAACCAGTTTTATAGAAGGTCCTTTTTCAAAAACAGAAAAGAATTAGCACTGAGTTGCATGGCATTGTGCTGACTGTCCCTGTCCTAAGTGTTAACTGTGACTGTCCACTTGTTAGAATTCTTTAATTCGTTCTCAGTTGTGCAATCAGGTCAGATGCTGAAGAAATGAAGAGCATAAAGCCACTGGTTCAAATCCTTATTTATTCCAATGGCTATTAATCTTACAGAGATGTTTAACTTTTTATCCACAGACTTAAATTAAGTGAGTGAGCTGTTATCACTTGAATCAATCTATTTGATCTATTTTTTTTTTTACAGTAAGTGCTTGCTGCTACAGTTCATATTTGTAATACGTTTGTTCTTAGTGATGTGTTTTTAATGTTATTTCAAGGCGTCTCTGTAAAACCCGCTGAGAAACCAACTTACCTATTAATATAATAAAACTGAACTGAATTTAACAGCTGTAAAATAAAATATTCTCCACTAACTGAGCAGAATTTTGACAGCATGAAGTAGTTCAGTTTATGATGGACAGCGGGCAGTGATATTCTCTCTTACAAGTTTAATCAACATAACACAGCGCTGTTTGTGTGCAGACTCCTCGTCTCATGTCAATGGTTTTATTCACCCATATTGACACAGAGCCAGTTCATTTTTATAACTTTAAAAAAAGGAAATACAATACACTTACCATACATTTTTATTGAAGAAATAAATGGTATGTTTAAAAATAAAACTGAAAGATCTGTGAAGAATGTTTCTCAAAAACAAATTACACACACCCATATTTATATGTACTGTATATATATTAGGAGTAGAAACTTCAGTAATCATAAAGATGTATAAATGGTAAATGCATTTAACTAGAACACCACTACAATGAAAATGGCCAACAAGGGGAGGTGTTAAAAATTATTAGGGAAGAAGAACACAAATATATTTACAGATTTTTACCTTAGTATTTAAAAAAAATGTTAGCCAAGTTTTTGAACACAGTAAAAGTGAATCATTAAATTTGTCAAAAAAGGAAAAACGCTATTTTAGCTTTATGAACAAGATGCTACTCAGAGTCAGAGTTCTTATCCAGCAATATTCCATAAAAATGTGTTCTATTTAAACTGATATTTTTCCTGATCTGTCCTTTAATATTTGTTCACTAATAATATTTTTTATATCACCTTTGTTTACAAGTGTAGCTCAAATTGCTCCACATAAATATACAAGGAAAATTGAAGGCATTATAAAAGTAAATAAGAAGCCAATGGAGGGGTCCTTGTCCTTTGTAATAAATACACTGCCTGGTCAAATGGCCAGGGACAAAGACAAACTTGTGGCTTTTAAAGATGCTGGAGATAATAAACCTCTGGGGGCCCCAAGCCAAAGCCCACACAGCCCCCTCTTCACATCCCAGCATACATAATTGTGGCCGTCTCACTCCAATCACAATTCCATTTCAGGACGTCTTGTGAACTTTTCTTCTGTCACAGGCAGTTGAAGTTGATGTAACAGACGGTGGAGACGCAGGGGGGCACCATTGGAATAAACTGGAAGAAAACAACAGAGAAAAACAGCAGAGGTTAGTGCCCAGTGTAGAGCTTACAAAGTGTACACAGTACCATTTCTAAACTATTACAACCAATGCAAGTAATTTAAAAAAAGCCAAATTAGAAACGTGGGCTTGTTGAAGTTTTTTGAAATGCTTGACATTTGTAGCCTGGCACTTCTCTATTGGCAAAGCACTCCAGATATTTACATGAGTACAGAAAGCTACTGGTTTTTATGGTTGATCTTGGAATAAAAAGCAAAGTAACGTTTGAGAAAAGAAATATTGGGAGCAAACACTCCAAAATACAGGCAGGGTCCAAAATACTCAAAGCCTTCTATATATTTAATAGAACCTTGAAATCAATTCTTTGTGAGACAGACAGCCAGTGTAATGAGACTGAGACAGTTTTCAGAAGAAAAAAATAAACAAAATAGTCCAATACCTCGTGATTACTTGGCAAAGGCACAGCAGATCAGAGCAGGGATTGAGATGGAGGATTCTAGAAGTGCTGGGCAGGAGGGGCAGCCGCTACAACAACAACAACAACAACATTTATTTATATAGCACATTACTGGTACAACATGGCACACATCTCTCTGTCCTTCTTCTTTAACTGCTGCCCCATAACACGACCAGACTCTTCTACTTCACTGTAATTGTTAAAAACATAAACACAGTAGATATTCACTCACGGAGTTCAAACATTAATAAAGTGTACTCTTACTTCTTGTTCTGCCTCCTTTCTTGGTTCACCTGTAGATCATTTATTACCAAAGTAAACCATCACAATAGATAAAGGTCTGCTTAGAGTAAAGTCCAACTAGTAATATTTTTTTAAATTACTGTGGTTTTTTGTTGGATGTTGAAAGAACCCCAACTTAATTGTCATTATATGTAGCATCATTTTTTTCCTTTTACATTACGCATACAGTAGACATGGTGTTACAATCTCTGTATATCTGAACTTATACCTAATGTGATGTCCTGAGGTGTTCATTACTTACATGAAAACATCTTCGTTTTTCTCTCCTGCCTTAGTTTTGTTTTAAGTTAAAATTAAGTCTCGGTTCTTTCAAAATCCAACAACAAAAGCACAGCAACTTAAGAACATAAATGTTATTTTGCAAAATGGAGCAACATCCCTGTTTAGTGAAGTGCTGGGACTGATGCTCCTCAGTCTCTGTGTTTGTGAGGATTCACACTCTGAGGCTTTCCTGTCTAAAATTAAAAAGCCGTGTTAGTTACTGGACAGAGTGAGCAAACATACAGTACAGTATTCAAGGCAGCAAAATATTACAGATCAAATAATAAATATGGGGAGGCTTTGTAGGAATTGTTAACACATTACTTCTGAAACTGGAAGCCTCAGTAGTCTTACCTGTAGAAATAGCAAATCTAACATAAACTGCACATCATCTCGAATTGGGAATCTTAAAAGCAGAAGAAAACAACATCCAGTTGTGTCTCAGAATTCGTGTACACTCGCATCTGTTGAGCCACATGGAAGGCTGGTTACCACTGGGCATCCTGTAGGGTCAATTAAAAAAATACAATAAAGGGGCATTGTACTTCTAACTGCAGCAATAAGAAATGTTATCTATAAGGAGCAAGCCTTCTCCATTATATTCAGTTAAATGTATGTATGTGAACTTCTATAAGCTTATAACACATGACAACAGCAGGTGCCCAGCCTGTCACTGTGCCACATCAGACGCGCACCACACTTCTCTGATGGCTTTGGATATAAATTTTAAAATTGCCTGTTTTCTGCCATAGAATTTTTTTCTACTAAATAAGGTTAAAGAAATCCATTAACTATTTTTAATGCTATTATCTGCATCCTGCTTTCTTGTAATAACTTAGTTGTTGCTACTCTTGTATGTAATTTAGCCTTCATCATTATAATTTGTTAACTTTATTATGGAAAAACTATTGAATTGATGTGATCTGATATCAACATAATAAAAAAATACCGATGGCTTTGCAGGACACACTTTACACCCGTCGAAGTGTCAGTCGTGCACTCCTAATTCGACACCTCGATTACATTGTTTTGGTAATTAGATAGATAGATAGATAGATAGATAGATAGATAGATAGATAGATAGATAGATAGATAGATACTTTATTAATCCCAAGGAGAAATTCACATAATCCAACAGCAGTATACGGATACAAAAAACAATATTAAATTAAATAGTAATAAAAAATGCATATAAAAGCAGACAATAACTTTGAGTAATGTTAGCATTTACTCCCCCGGGTGGAATTGAAGAGTCGCATAGTCTGGGGGAGGAACGATCTTATTATTAATTATAATAATTATTAGCAAGCCGTTCACTCTTTAAGATAAAAAATGTGGACAAATGTTTAAAGAAACACACCACCAAATGCTAATAGGGTGTTACGAAATAAATGACATACATCTATTAATCCATTAACCCAAACATAGAAAATGCTGTGATTTTTACCTTTAAACCATGAGATTACAAAGTATCTAATATATCAAGCAGAGCTGATGTATGTATGTATTGTGAGGGATGGCCGGCAGTTTATCCCACTGCATAGTAACACCCCCAGGCCGCTAGATAGAGTCCTCCCTGCAATATGGAGGTGCCCCGAATTCCCGCAGGGCATCATGGACAATGGAGTTTGCCTTCACAGCCCTGCAGGGAGGCACAGGGATTTATATTTTCCTTATAGCCCAGAAGTATTCCCTAGTCATGAAGACGGAAGAACTGAAGTACTTCCGGGCTGAAGAAAAAGAAGAGTTTCCATCTGACCCGGAAGTGCTATGGAATCACATGGACTGAAGGACAGAAGCACGTCCGGGTCAAGCACTATAAAAAGGACTGTGGGAAACCCAGCAGATTGAGCCGGAGTTGGGAGGGAGTGTGACAGAGCTGCTGGGTGTAGAGGAGGATTGATTATTGTTTATTATTGATTTATTATTGAGAATTGTGGAGGTGGAGGTGCTTTGTGCACATTATAATGAAATTAAATTCATTTCTTATATTTTTACCTGGTGTCTGGACATGTTGTCTGTGGGTTTGGAGGAGCAACAGCACCTCCTACTGTCACAGTATGTAAGTATGTTTGTTTGTCCGCCATACAAATCTGCACGGGCGTCTGATTGCCACCAAACTCGGGATGGGGCTCCTTTGTGACCAGGAGGAGGTCATGGGATTTGTTTGGTTGGGAAAAATGTTCATGGTGAAGTGCAGGGCACCTTTTCACTGACACAACGTTTGGCACAGGTCCCCGTACTTATCATTGACAAGATGGCCGCACGTTGCAACAGACATTAACAGTGGTGCCATCTAGCAGCACGTTTGGTCCCAGTGCGTCGCTCTTTACCCATTGTCAGGGATGCCAGGGGCAATGACCCGGCCGGGAAGCCATGATGGACCGGAAGAGGGTCAAAGCCCACCCTGGATCATGTGGGGGCCGCCTTCCTGGTTGTTCTGGGGGCCATGGATTGAGGGCATGGAAGCCCTACCCTGTAGGGACCCGTGGTCACTGCCAGGAGGCGCCTCAATGCCTTGGGGACCTGTTGCCCCAGCACTTCCGCCACACCAGGAAGTGCTGGGGGGAAGACTTTCGGAGACACCCGGGGAGCTGCCGGGAGGACAGCCGGCACTTCCGCCACGCTGGGGCGTGACCAAGCGAGGAATGCCGGGAACACCTGGTGCTCATGGGGACTGTATAAAAGGGGCCGTCTCCGTTTATTCAACGCTGGAGCCGGGAGGAGGCAGGACGAAGCACAGAGGAGGTGTGGAGGCGGCCCGATGAGAGGCATTTGTGGCCAGGACTGAGTTATTGGGGGGTGTTTGTGCACGTGACTGGGTCTGAGTGACCAGTTTATTAATTGTAAATAGTGAAAATAAAACGTGTGATGGTGATTACAACATGTCCATCGGTCTGTGTCCGGGCTAAGTCCACACCACGTTTCTGTAAATTGCCATGGCAATTGAGATGGCGGAAGTGTCCAAGTATGAGAAGGCTGACTGCTTTCATCGGGTGAAGGGGAACTGCCTTATGGATGTAAAACGTGAATGAGCCAGTGCGCGTAACTGGCTTTCTGTATTTGTGGTGCTTTTTGCTCGCTTTCCGACTCACAGTAGAATTTCATTGTTGGTCTTTCTGACTGACTGGTGCTATTTGTTCGCTTTCTGACGTATTGTAAATAAGGTAAATTCATCTCACTGTGGTGCTTATTCCGTACGGTATACCATGTAACACATTATAATTGTCTTGCTTTTCGCTAATATACCCATGCCACCGAAATAAACACGCAGATTTGGAACATCCACTTCCTATGCCAGAAAAAAAGTCTATTTCAAGGGCATTTGAAATGCCACACCAGACAGAATCCAGAGTACCGGTAGACACTTCCCGTTATTCCAAGATCAACATCTGCTGATGGGTTAGAAAAAAAAATCCTGTTTTCTGAAAAAATGTCACCTTGCACTGAAAAAAATTAGAAACATCTGACTTTTAATTGAAACAATTTCATTCAAAGAAAAACAAAGCCGTCATCAAGAAATAATTATTTTTAAAATTAACATTTTTATAAGGGGTGTCATTAATAATGGAGGGCATGTTAAATGAATGCCACAATTAAAGGTATGCCAGACATAAAGAAAAAAAAAATATATCATCAACATCTTTAAAAGACTGACAGTAAAATCAAAGGGTTCCTCCATCGTCAGATAAAGAGCATACTGATAGAGGATAAGAGAAAAAGAACTGAAATCCTAAACAATCTAAACACAAATGTAAAGTCACATAAAGCCTACAGTTCATATTCAAACACCATCAACGTGTCTACTCCACAGTCTACTGAACCAGCAGGGATGTCCTAGGAAAAGAAGGAAAGAAAAAAAAGACACGTGAAAGTCAAACACTACAAGTTTAAGAAATGGGTGTTTGCAATTTACCGGATTTTTCATTAACATCCAATTTCTAGAAGATATTCTTCTCGCAAGGTGGCTGAATGGAAAAAAATATAAATGTCACTTGAAATTAAATTGAAAGGCTCTGTGAACATCGCGACTATCAGTCTGACTCACGTATAATTTAGTAGCACACTGCTCATTGCAGGAAAGTCTTTAACAGTTTAGTTCAGTTTATCTGCACAAAACTGCCATGAAATTCTATTACAATAGAAACGGTACAAAAACATCGCAGATTATTTGGTATTACAATTTAGACACATTAGTCCAACGTAAGAAACTAAACTGAAAAGAAAAAAGGTAATACGGTGCACCACTGTAGTCAGTCTGAACTTTATCAAAAGCCTACTTCACGACAGAATAACTGATCAAGCGTTTCCAAGATGCTTGTAAAAGTTTTTTTTTCGTTTTTCATGCACAGTCAAGGAGTTCTTGTGAAACTCGACTTGTGGAATTTGAAGAGTTGCCGGTACCGTTGAGTGCCGATCCACTTCAAGCACTGAATATAAATCAATTACTACAGCGAAAATTATTATCAACACAAACGTATGGCTCACAGTACAAACATAACCATGCAAAAGAAAGTTTTTAAAAATACGAAAAAAACTGTGCAAATTTCAAACGTTTTCATATCGAAGCATACTTATTTCCATTGTCAAAAATACGAGCAGTTACTTTCGCCGCTTCTTCTTCTTTTGTCTAATGGAGTTTCATCACCGCAGCTTCTTTTTTCATCTCCTTTCGTTAATGAAGTTTCGTCGCTTGGTACAACGGCAGGTTATTTAAGAGGAAACTCTATGAGGAGGAACCTCAAAAAGGTAGGTATCACGAACTGTGAAACGTTTGGTTAAAGTTACACTTGATAGACAACTTCAAACAATGATAATTGGACAGGTGAGTTTTTGTTTGTCATAATAAACTCATTCTTTGAAATTCTGAATTAGCCAATACTATCCACTTGCAGTTATCCCGCCTTCATATCCGCCCATAATGTCTCCGATCTGCAGCAATACCCTTTTGGGACACCATAGACATATATAAATAGACGCCGCATTTACTGTATTGCCCAGTCAACGCGATACGTCAGCAAATCCGCCTTATTGCGAGTGGCAAAAGTGCCATTTAAACTAATACAGGCAGACGAGGAAACCGGGTTTTCTGATGAAAAAACAATAAATTTTAAAATGTATCGTTTACATACAACAGATTTTGGCAAATCGTTTACATGCAATTATTTATATCCATTTCTACACTAATAATGGCAATTATTAAATAATAGTAATTATTATTATTATTAAATAACTCCTCCCATATAAGTAACATTTCTCTGAACTGCCTTCTTCCATCTCTGAAACATTTCTAGACTTCATCCTGTTCTTACGCAACACAGTACTGAAGTATTGGTTAATGTCCTAGTCACCATGACGTATAGATTAATGTAATGCTATTCTATCTGGCATCCCACAAAAACGTATCCATCGCTTACAACTTCTTCAAAATTCTGTTGCCAGGATAATAACCTGCTGTTCTAAATCCACTGAACATATCCCACCTATTCTCTCTCAACTTCAATACTCAATACACAATACTGCTCTTAACATTTAAAGCTCTCCACAATGTGTAGATCTCACTGATCCACAGACTTACACTCCTGTCGCTCACTCAGATCCTCATCTGCAGCTCCACTTTCTGTACTAAACATCAGACTCTGTGCTATGGGAGCTCGAGCGTCTCTCATTGTGCTCCTCAACTCGGGAATTCTCTCCCCTCTCTCATACGTCAGCTCGATTCAATAACACATTTGAAAACTGCTCTCAAAACTTATCTTTTCAAACTGGCATACCAATTGTGAATTTTGCACGGTTACTGCCGGTTATCTTTTTTTGTTTCCTAATTATTGCTTTTAGATTTATCACTCTCTTGTTTTAATTTTACTAATGTTGTTTAATTTTATTGTAAGGTGACCTTGAGTGCTAAGATTATAAAACGGGATTTTCTAATGGCCAAATATAACCAAAACAATTGTTCGGCCTTGCCTATGAGATGTAATCCCCCGGGATATGGTTTGGAGCGTGCAGCGGTTTGTACAATCCCAAGCAGCACATGCGTGAGGCATCTTATCCATTACTTCACTACACAGCAGTGCCACTCGCAATATGGCGGCGACGTAGACGTACAATGCGGCTGGTCATGAGGTGTCTAGTAATTCTAAATCTATGTGGGACGCTACAGCTTTCGTCGCCCTGATGACGTATTTTAAAGTATTTTGACTCGTGACGTCACCGAAAGCGGCAGATACGGAAGTCGGCGCAGGCTTCTCGCTCGTATGCAGCAAACCGAAACGGTCGGCTTTAAAAAGTATCACATCGCACACAGGGTGAAGTAAGTAGAGGTAAGCAGGCCGTTTGTATCTATCACGTCAATTTCACTAATACACACAGCGCTTTAATTTTTACTTTTCTTTCTCCTTTTTCATTTCGCGGTGTTCGTGATCGGTCGGCATTTCAGAAAGCAGCGAGGAGTTAGTCGGGCTTTACACTTACGATCAGAAAAGGACAAACACGAAATGAAACAAACGAGTCCAAGGCCGTGGAGAAAAGTCGAAGTGCATGCGAAACCAAGAACGAAAACGAATGTATAGAAGGAGAGAAAGTGTAGCGCTGTCGTGCCGGTATTCCTCGGGTAACCCGCCTGGAGAAGTCTAAATGTAATGTTCATATCTGTTGAAGACAGGCGTCCATAATCAGTATGTGTGTATTTATATACACGGCTTAGCATTCTGAAACCTGCTTAATTCAGTGTTGTCGGCATATATTCACATGCTTTGCATGGATGAACAATTCTATGGATGTTGTTTTGTTTCTCTTTTAGCTCGTGTCATGTGAAAAAGCAAATGTTTTGGTGCTAAAATACAAAAACAGTAATACATGTTGATGAATATCGGGAGGGTAGTAGAGATTTGTGGTTGGTGTTACTGCCTTACAGTTCCAGCAAAATGAATTTTATGGTCTGTATGCATTTTCCATGTATCCCCTATTTATTTATTTTTTTCATCCTTATTTCTAAAGATTCCCAGGTTTAGTTGGCAGGCAAACCTAACCTGACTTACTATGGTGGTGGATACTCATGCAGTTGTACCCTACAATGGCCCGTAGTCAGTTCCCACCATGCACAGCTACTCTGGTTTTCTTCCCATATCTCAATAACCTCAGTTTCTGTGTGCTTTGTACTAGATAATAGAGATGAGGTGGATGGTAAAACTCAAGGCGGCTGCTCACTACATGTAGTTTTATCACACTGAGCTCGGCCAGGGTGTGTGGGTCACCTTTTTGCGCCACTAGAAACTCTTAAGTGAACACCACAGACTGGCCTGACATCCCTCTTCTCAGCAAGGATCTGCTTGATTTAATTAAAATCTTCATGAGGGTCAGTAATTGGTTGTTCTTTGTCTGGCCCCTCCCCACGGGGGTTACCCATAGTACATTGGTCAATGAGGAGCACAGATCTCCAGACAATGGAGCACTAAGGATGAGTGAGGCACTCAAGGTCTCAATACGGGGAGAAGTTATTTAGTAGGAGTTTATTATTATTTTTAATTTTTTTTTCTTATGGTTTTGTGTCTTTGCGTGCAACATTTACTTCCATATGATGGATCTAATAAACTTAATACTGGATTTGTGTTGTTGGAAACATCAATAAAGTTTTGTTTCAGAGACTTTGAAGTAAGATCTGCAAACATTCATTAAGACTTGCACTATTTAGTTGCTGTCCACCATTATTATGGAGCATTTTTTTCCCATACAGTTTTATTTCTAAGCTCTCTACTCACACATGTGATGCCCATTATACACGACACTCCTTGAGTTTTCAAACTGTGAGGTCAAAATTGATGATAAAGCTGTGGACAGAAGTAGATTGTATTAGAAAAGAATTCAATAAAGAGGGCAGGAAAAGATTATGTGAATTAATAAAAATGCACAATGATGCTGGTTCACTGAGTATTTTACTACATATCTTCACTGGGATTATATATATTTAGTTGTCTTTGAATTTGAGGAGAACATTTTCAGAAATAATAGTTTTTATTACTGTGAAGTCCTTCCAAATTTTTGATTACTCACAGTAGACATCAGAATCCGCTACATTGACAGTAAACCCCCAATTAGTAGTAAGTGAGCAGCCATTGTAGTAGTGTATTGGCTTGAAGAAGAACAAGCCCTACATTTTTCATAGGGTCTCTACCTGTGTGATTTGTAAAACGTCTTTAATGTTTTAAATTAGTGAGATCAGATTTTTTAGCTCCTTCTGATACCTGCCACTGTTGTATTTGGTTTTTTTACACTTGCTGTGTTCTTTCTACTGTACTGATCAGCTCAATTCTCTTCATGTTTTATAAATTTAGTAAAAGTTGGAAACCTGTGGTTGACACGGCCTTTCAAAATAAAGATTAGATGTTTGTCTTATTAAAAACTGTTCCTCGTGTGCCGTAATCCTACTGCTATCCCTCACTTTTTATAATCTTTTCATCTTTAAATGTGCTTTTGCAACTCTTGTTAATTTGTAGCCAATATGTATTTCCTAAATTGAAGACCCGCTCTTCTGTATTTACATCTACTGATTTGACAAAATGCCTGCCTGCAAAGTCCTTTCAGTTGCCCGACAGTCCAGAGGATGAAGAGCACACCATAGTCTGAGCTCAGATGTTCATATAATGACGTCTTGTCCTCTCACTGTTTAATAGTACTGTGATTATGTTTTACCTTATTAAATGTAGAGCCCCCCCACTCCATATTTTTTTAGGGCTGCGCCTCCCCATACCAGCTTAGTTCAGGACTGGGATGCTCAAATTGTAACAGAGGCCAATATCACTGGTTATTTCTGTTCTAAGAGTTTGTTTGAAATGTCATAATAAAGCTTGAACCACCATCTTATCAGAGTTGTTATGGTCAGGTTTACAAGTTTTAGGAAAAATACAAGTTGAATCAAACTTCAATCAAAACTCCACATAATTAATATTAATAAGCCTGTATGAATTCTCAAAGGAAGCATAGAAAATGTGTTGTGAATTACAAATTAAAAAGCTAACAAAAATCCAGCAGACCATGTTCACCACAAATTGAAGCTCATGTAACACAGGCTAACAAGAAAGTGCTGACAATTGAAATACTAAATGAGTATTTCTGTGAGACATGTAGTGTAGGATCATTTACTTTTTATTAAAACAAAAGTCTACACATGCCAAGAATACATTACATGACAACTGATCTAACCAATGGAAAATTGAATACCAAACTTAGATGGAGTTAAGAATTCTTAACGGAGCAGTTGATTTAATTAATGGTTTGTTTTTGTTGAAATTACAAACCTGTGAGTGTTGTTGAGTTTATTTAATAATAGATTGGTTCATACAGTACCAGATATACAGTATATCTTGTATTGTAGTTAGAGTTATTACTCTGAGTTAATGGATGTATTACAATATTTATGATACAACTGGTTACATTTCTTTTTTGGTTAAAAATAAACATGTAGGATAGAATGTTCATCCCCTTTACCGAACATACAAGCATCTCTTACGTCAAGGGACTTGTTGCATAGTATTTTATTAACTGGTTAGTGTTAGTGACATATTTTTAGGCAGGAATTCTCTCTTTTTTTTTTTTAATAAGGTACAGATGGAGTCAACGGCATTTGCTTTGTTAAGTTGGCCATTGAAATGTCACTTGGCTAAGATTTAATTAATGAAATATACAGTTATCTTGTCTGATATGTTAAGTCCATTTATAGATAATTAACTGTTATATATATTTTATTCACACTGATGTGGTCAACTTTATGGTAAGATGATAAAGCATCTGGGATAGAGTCATATACCATTATACACTTCTCTAAAAGAAATGCTTACACATCTAACACAAATGATGCCCTGCTTCATTTTATTTAATTGCCATTGTCTTTCCATTATCACTGGAATATTGTCCCAGTGGTTCTTCAGGGGGTGTAGTAACACAGTCTGGTCCAACTCTGCTTTAAGACACACAGAGAGCTTGTAAGTAATCAACACAAGTTGGGACACCTCTGCAAATTGTTTGCTTCAACGTTCAAGGCTTCATTTACTTAAATTGCTGCAGAACATCTGCAGGTTGTAGCCTATTAGTTTTCCCGGAAATTCCCTTTTTCAGTTGTTGCTAACCTAAACTTTAAATGTAAACCTCTGACAGTTTACTGCTTACCTTTTCACCATTTTAGGTCATTTATTGTATTTGAACTGATTAAATTTGAAGAAAAGCTGAGGTGTTCTAAAACTTATGACTGGTAGTGGTCCTGTCTGAAACATAGCTTAATTTAAAAAAAAAAAAAGATTTTGTAAAAAAGTGTGTGTATATATATATATATATATATATATATATATATATATATATATATATATATATATATATATGTAGTTGGATACAGAGAAGCTAATAACTTAAATGTTTACCGGGAAAAGTTTTTTTTTGTGAGATCAAGAAGACAGTGGTTTTTTGAAGTGTAGAAGATAGAGGAGTAAAATCAACATGCTTTGAAAGCTCATAATTGATGCGGTCCTTTATGAGAATCCTACATTAATTAAAGAGTTTACAACCAATTTTTTTCAAACAACTTTATATTTTAGATAGTAATCTTGATGAGGAATATTTGGGTCCCAGCATATAAGTATAAATAAAATAGGCCATCAAACATTTAAAAGATAATAAATCACTTGGGAACAATGACCTAACCTCAAAAATTTATAAAATGTTTATAGATCACACTTCATATTTTTTACTTGCAACTTTCAAAGGTTTTGAAATGAGAGAATGAACTAATTCAGTGAGTCAAGGCATTAGCACCTTAATTCCTAAAGTTAGTAAAGATGTTGTACTTTTGGATAATTGGCATCTTGTAATGCTTTTGAACAATGATTACAAGATACTAGCCTTGGTATTCACTAAAAGACTGAACTGTGGGATAAATGACCTTGTTGACAAATGTCAGTCAAGTTATGTTAAAGATCTTTATATTTCTAATAATATCTGTTTGATTTTAGACTTGACTGAATATAATGAATTACTTTCTGGAGACCCAGTGATTCTATTTCTGGATTTTCAAAAGGTATTTGACACAATAAGACTTGAATTTCTTTTGACATAAATTTATTTATGAATTTAGGGAAACCCTACAAAAATTTTAAATTTAATTATTTTGTTTTTTTAATAAAAGCAATTATGATGGTTTATAAGTGAAGTAATGGCTCATTTAAAGTTTCTCATCAAACCTCCCCACAATTTTAAATTCAGAGGAATTTGACAGCATTGCCCCTTATCATCCATACCCCCTGCATTTTGTCCTTGCGTCTCAAATTGTTAGTTTGTTGGTCACTCAAGAGAACCTAAAGGTATTAAACTCAATTAAAAAAAAAAAGGTTCTCACAGCTGGCAGTCAACTCTACTTTTTTTTTTTTTTTTTGGAAAATGTCAGTGAAGTGTATACAGCACTTAATGTTATTAAAACATTTTCAAGCAAATGTGAACTACTAGCGCTGAAACAAAGTAATCAAACTAAATTCTGTGAAATTCCTGTTAAAACACAGTTACTTACTTGGATATTAAAATCAACTAAACAACAAGAAGTGAAGACAGTGTGCTAGACCTTAATTCAGTTGTTTCTCCAATAAGAAAACAGTTAACTCATGGCTGACTAGAAATCTGACCATTCATGGCAGATTCTTACTACCAAAAGCTGAATGCTTATCTCATGTTTCCTATACATTTTCAGCTCTTGAAATTTCAAACTCCTCTTGTACCCTTCACTTCATTGCCAGCATTTAGTAATTGAAAAGCAAAAGTAGTAAAAAGCTTAATAGACGTCATTGAACTTAATCATCAGTTTGTGTAACGTTAATGCAAATTTCCAGGAGTTGTCATTAGGGAGGTGAGTGTTAAATACTTCAACGTGATTTCCAAAGCAGTTGTTTCAAATGTTTCGATGCTTCTTTATGCTTTCATCCACCCATTACTACTTAACACTTCTGATAAGTCTTCTTTCAGGTTCTCCCGTTGGATCAACTTTTTCCATCTCTTTCTGTCCTCTTCCTCTGTCACATTCATCACCTTCATGTCCCCTCTCACCACATCCATAAACCTTCTTGTGGTGTTATGGGTCCACAGCTCGTTGAGCAAAGGCCATTCATTTTAAATAATCACCGCACCCGAGGCGGCTTCGGGAGGGGGGCGTTGTTGTAGCGAGCCGCGGGGCAGTCGGCGATGTGGGAGTTTCTCACCGTGTGCACAGGTGAGGAACTGCCCACATTCGTGATTGCTCCCGTGGCTAATGCTACAGCTGTGATGGCCGCTCACGTTATAAAAAAGAAGCGCAAGTCGGTTGAAGCGGGGTGAAAGAAACGATCAGAGAGAAAAAAATGGAGAGAGGATGAAAAGAGGAAAGAAAGGAAAAGAGTACGGAGGTTACAGGGAGCGAGGAAGCAGGCGGTGCGTGCGTGTGTTGAGCGCGCGATCGAGGGCAGCTGCAGAGAGCGTCTTGCCTGCTGCTTGGCCCAAACGGGATAAGCAGGTGAGACGCTAATAAACGATGCACCGGATTTGTTGTTGTTTTTAAGACTGCTTCCTAGAGAAGATTTTAACCTCTGGTTTTAAAGGATTGTTTTTTCCAATGGTTTTAACCTCCACCTTTCATCTTAAAGTATTTATTTATTTATTGAAGAACTGCACTTTATGAACACTGTTTTTTTTTTTTGCTGACTGTTTTTAATAAAAGCACTGTTGCACCTTTTGTACACCTTCCCCTTGCTCAGTAATTTGCCTCCATTGACTAGCTCATCGGTGACATTACCGACGGTGTTGGGTTCAAGTGCTTCCAACAGCAATGGGAGTGTGGAGCCAGAACCCACATCGTCACACTTCTCTTAAGCCTTCCTCTTTTCCTCCTACCTGCCAGCTTTATCCTTATCATTCTTCTCCCAATATTCCCAGCATCTCTCCTCTGCACCAAACCCAATGCAATCTCACCTCTCTGACTTTGTCTCCCAACCTGAGCTAACCCTCTATGTCCTCATTTCTAATCCTGTCCATCCTCAACAAAGCCAATGCAAATAATAGCATCTTTAACTCTGCCGCCTCCAGTTCTATCTCCTCATTTCTGGTCAGTACCATTGTTTCCAGCCCATATGATATATATATATATATATACTGCTCAAAAGAATTAAAGGAGCACTTTTTAATCAGCATAAAGTCAATGAAATTTATGGGATATTAATCTGGTCAGTTAAGTAGCAGAGGGGGTTGTTAATCAGTTTCAGCTGCTGTGGTGTTAATGAAATTAACAACAGATGCACTAGAGGGGCAACAATGAGATGACCCCCAAAACAGGAAGGGTTTAACAGGTGGAGGCCACTGACATTTTCCCTCCTCATCTTTTCTGACTGTTTCTTCACTAGTTTCACATTTGGCTACAGTCGGTGTCACTACTGGTAGCATGAGGCGATACCTGGACCCTACAGAGGTTGCACAGGTAGTCCAACTTCTCCAGGATGGCACATCAATACGTGTCATTGCCAGAAGGTTTGCTGTGTCTCCCTGCACAGTCTCAAGGGCATGGAGGAGATTCTAGGAGACAAGCAGTTACTCTAGGAGAGCTGGAGAGGGCCATAGAAGGTCCATAACCCATCAGCAGGACCAGTATCTGCTCCTTTGGGCAAGGAGGAACAGGATGAGCACTGCCAGAGCCCTACAAAATGACCTCCAGCAGGCCACTGGTGTGAATGTCTCTGACCAAACAACCAGAAAGACTTCATGAGGGTGACCCAAGGGCCCCATGTCCTCTAATGGGCCCTGAGCTCACTGCCCAGCAGCATGCAGCTCGATTGGCATTCGCCATAGAATACCAGAATTGGCAGATGCACCACTGGTGCCCTGTGCTTTTTACAGATGAGAGCAGGTTCACCCTGAGCACGTGACAGAAGTGAAAGGGTCTGGAGAAGCCATGGAGAACATTATGCTGCCTGTAACATCATTCAGCATGAGCAGTTTGGTGGTGGGTTAATGATTGTCTGGGGAGGCATCTCCATGGAGGGTCACACAGACCGCTACAGGCTTGACAAAGGCACCTTGGCTGCCATTAGGTATCAGGATGAAATCCTTGGACCCATTGTCAGACCCTATGCTGGTACAGTGGCTCCTGGTGCACGACAATTCCTGGCCTCATGTGGTGAGAGTATGCAGGCAGTTCCTGGAGGATGAAGGAATTGATACCATTGACTGGCCACCACACTTTCCTGACCTAAATCCAATAGAACACCTCTGGGACATTATGTTTTGGTCCATCCAATGCCACCAGGTTGCACCTCAGACTGTCCAGGAGCTCAGTGATGCCCTGGTCCAGATCTGGGAGGAGATCCCCACAACACCATCTGTCATCTCATTAGAAGCATGCACCGATGTTGTCAGGCATGTATACAAGAACACAGGGGCCATACAAAGTGCTGCGTACAATTTTGAGTTGCTGCAATTAAATTTTGGCAAAATGGACTAGCCTGCCACATAATTTTTTCACTCTGATTTTTGGGGCGTCTTTGAATTCAGGGCTCTGTAGGTTGATCATTTTCATTTCCATCAAATGATGTGGCATCCTTTCGTTCCTAACACATTACCCAGTCTATATCAGTATAGATATCAGGAGGATTTCTGTTTCCCATTGAGATCTGATGTGTTTTCAAAGTGTTCCTTTAATTTTTTTGAGCAGTTAATAAATATATATATATATATATGGATTTAATTTTAAATTTGCCAGTTTTACCCAACAATGTACAATGTCTTTTATAAGCTGAGCACACCTGTATTTTGGCAGTTTATTGAATTGTTCTTGGCAGATCTGCCCTTCCATTTTGGAGCTGTGTGAAGTTACTTTATGGTGGCTGGCATGCCAATCCTGCAGCCAACTCCCAAATTATCCCTGCAAGTTGGAGGACCAATTGCAGGACCGGACTGAACGGGGGGTTGCCAACAAGGATTGCGAGCTGTTTTCTCATGGTGTGGGTGTGGCAACACGCTGTACCAGTGCATACTCCCCAGCCTGACCTAACCTGAGATCTTCTCGAGATGTTAGATTGTATGGGAAGCATCTTCCAGGTCTCTCCACAGCTGTTCTATGGGGTTTAAGTGTGGTCTTTAGCTGGACCACTCTTGGACACTCAGAAACTTGCCCCAAAGCCAGCGTATCATTATCTTGGTTTTATACTTTATCATTATCATACTGAAAAGAAAGCCATCTCCCAGTCTGATGTTGTGTGTATTCTGGAGCAGGTTTTGCTCAAGGTTCTCGCTGTATTTGACTGCATTCATTATTTCCTCCATTCTGAGCACTTTTTCCATCCCTGCTGCTGAGTAGCACCCCATAACATGTTGCTGCCACCACCATGCTTCAGTGAAGGGATGATATTAGGCAGATGATGAGCACTGCCTGATTTTTGCCAGAGACAGTGCTTGAAGTTTTGCCCAAATAGTTCAAATTCTGTCTCATGCATCCAGATAATCTTTTTCCTCATGCTGTCAGTGTCCTTTAAATGTCAGTTGGCAAACACCAAGTGGTTCGTTTATATGCCTTTTACTCAATAGTGACTTCCATCTCGCCACTCTACCATAAATGCTTAATTAATGGAGTGCTGCCAAGATGTTTGTTCTTCTAACCGGTTGTGCGAACTTCTGAAGCTCTGTTACAGCAACCATTAGGTTTTTGATCGCCTTCATGACCAATGCCTATCTTGGAGTGTTACTGTGTTTGGCTGGACTGCACATTCTAGGTGAAATCCTGGTGGTGCCAATCTTCTTCCATTTCACAGTTGTTGAGGCCAGAGTATCCCTGGAAATGCCCACGACTTTAGAAATTTTTTTTATTCCCTTGTCCTTATCTATGCCTGACCACAATTTGATTGCAGAGGTCTACAGTGAGTTTGTTGGGCATCTTGGCTTAGGTTTCATTGTGACATGCAGTTTGAATCGTGGGACCTTGCATACACAGGTACATGTGTGCTTTACTAAACGATGTCAAATCAAGTCAGTTTGTCACAGGTTGTCTCAAATGAGGTTCTAGACACATCTCAAGAAGAATGAAAGCAAATAGGATGCACCTGAACAAAATCTGAAGAGCTATCAATACTTCTACTGTTGAAATGAGAGAATACAGTTTTAAAACTTTTTTGAAAATATATTTTCATGTTGTTATTATGGATTACTGAGTGTATGTTGATGGGCAAAAGTGTAAAATGTATCCGTTTTAAAATGAAACCTGCAACACAATCAACTGTGCAGAAAGTGACAGGCTCTGAATACTTGATGAAGCCTTCAAATAGTTTATCCATCCATCCAGTATCTAACCCACTATATCCTAACTACAGGGTCATGGGGGTCTGCTGGAGCTAATATACGGTTTATGTAAACTGCTTAATCCAGTTTAAACAGCATACATTTCCATGCCTTGAGTGGGATTGGATTTTTTTCTCTCCGTAATCCTATTCCACTGTACTGCACAATTTTATATCTTTTGTTGCTAAAGTTCAACTGGTAATGCCTGATAATGATTATTAAAGAAGTTATTAACAATTTGATGTCTGTGTTACTGCCATACAGCTCCAGTAGTGCGAGTTTAAACCTGAGCCAGTTTACTTCCCATGTGCAGTTTTCATGTGTGCCCTGTTTCTGCCTTTTATTATTATTATCAACTAGCAGAATACCTGCGCTTCGCAGCGGAGAAGTAGTGTGTTAAAGAAGGTACGAAAAAGAAAAGGAAAAATTTTAAAAATAACGTAACATGATTGTTAATGTAATTGTTTTGTCATTGATATGAGTGTTGTTCTCATATCTATCTATCTATCTATCTATCTATATATATATATATATATATATATATATATATATATATATATATATATATATACCCGCGTTTCGCAGCGGAGAAGTAGTGTGTTAAAGAAGTTATGAAAAGAAAAGGAAACATTTTAAAAATAATGTAACATGATTGTCAAAGTAATTGTTTTGTGTATTTGGCAGCGTCACAAAGTTGTTTTCGTAGCTGCATCAGAAAATGTACCACGACGTCTGACACGCCTCCTTTTACTGTTTTCTCACAGCTTGGATTGCTGCTGTCATATATTTATATATATATATATATACATACATACATACATACATACATATATATATATATATATATATATATATATATATATATATATATATATATATATATATATATATATATATATATATATATATACCTATCTACATCATATATACACACACACAAATTATATATATGTGGGTATGTATGTATGTACATACGTACGTATACAGTATATGTGTGTGTGTGTGTGTGTATATATATATATATATATATATATATATATATACACACACATACATATATATACACATACATATACTTGTGTGTATAGCTTTTATATATGTGTGTGTATAGCTTTGGTCACTGAGTGCAAGTGAGAAATAATAAAATATAGTCTATAAGTTATTAAACAGTAAAACATTAACGTTTTAAGAAGTACAGGTACATTGAGCACTACTGGAGTGGTTGGGTAAACTACATTTTAAAGACGTGTAACACAACAGGTAAGTAACTAACAGCAGCTAAAATGTATATGGATCATCTCTCGGTAGTAGATCCCTTTTGAAAGGCGCTACACGACGGCTGTGGTATAGAAATTACATTTTCTATGTGAACGTTCAAATTGGTGCCTCTGGTAATGTGCCTTACCGGCAATTAAAGAAAATTAGTTTTGTGTCCTCTGCAGTGTTAAGCGAGAAAGGCTTTGGTTTGGGATCAAAGGAAAAAAGGTGTAAAGAAAGGAAAGTTGCCTTTTTCTTTTATATAGTGTAGAGAGACGTCTTCACTGACGATATGATCGGCTTTTGGGGACAGTCGCGGTGGGTCTTGTGTAGACTGGTGAGACGTCCCTGCCATTAATCGGCTGTGATGGCACGCAAAAGAAAGTGTGAATGCCTTAATATTATTTTGCCGTGGTGTAGAAAAGGGGTCCGTGTTTGCACTTGTCTGGGCTATAGCGCAGGGGGAGGATGAAAAAAATTAAAAGTGCTCACTTTGACTTAAGGCAGAAGCGCAGTCAGCGTCTCAAAGGCCGGCACAGCTATGCACGCGCTGGCTGCTTGACTTTGCTGGGCGGGAGACCACAGTTTTTTCAGACTCGTTCATGATATCAAAAGTCTCAGCGATCTTTGGAGGTCATTCATATATTATATGATATATATATATATATATATCAAATACCCGCTACTGCAGCGGAGAAGTAGTGTGTTAAAGAAGTAATGAAAAAGAAAAGGAAACATTTTAATAATAACGTACCATGATTGACATTGTCATGAGTGTTGCTGTCATATATATGCCTGCCTAAATAAGTCACCCTCGCTTTGCTCTTACTTTATTTACTGTTCATTTAATCATGGCTAGTGGCGGAAAAATTATAAAATGGAAGGAGGATGGCTTTACCAAAACAATTATTGATGGCGAATCGATTATTTATAAAGCTTGAATTGGTGATCTGTTTTTCTGTGTTAACCTCATATTTTTTCATACTTCTTCTCAAACTAAGGTGGTGCGAGGGTAAAATGAATCGGGATGCGCTGATCAATGTAATCTGCTTGTAATGCAAAGTGTGATTAAATGCATTATTTTTAGCGTTATGGAGCACATGCATCGAAGCTTCTCAGCTGTGCTTGTGCTAAGAAAAGGAAAGTTTTAAAAATAACGTAACACGATTGTCAATGTGACCTTTTGTAAGTAGTGCCTGGAGGATTCAGTGTGTAGAAACTCTAGAGACAGCGTGTGTATTAACTTGTGGATTTTTCTGTGAGTATTTGGTGGCAGTCTGCCAAAGTTGCTTCGGAAGACGGAATTAGCCGCGGAGCTCAGCTCAGAGCGAAATTAGATGAATGGGAGGGGATATGATGACGTGACTCCCCCACCCGCCTTAACTGTCAATCCCCCACAAACACAGTCTCTCGGAATTTGCATAAGCACACCCCTTCACCTACAATTTTAACTTAGTTACAAAGTGATCAAAACTCTCGTTTATATCCTGCGTCCTCTCATTAAACTTGTATCCCGCATTACCTGTGGGCATGTGAAACGCCAGCGGTAGCCTGTCTATGAACTTAATTTAAAGTTTAGGTTTGCACCTTGCTTTCTTTTCGAGGTAGCATCACTCATGAATATGGTAGTATATGTCACTCGCTCGCTTCTTATTGTTTCGCTGTCTTCTCAATTATATAATGCATGTTTTCTTAAGCGCTTTTTGGAGGTCCTTCTGGTTTTCTACGCACTGCGTTGACAGTAAGTTCACGTGATTACGTGGGAGGCGTGATGATGTCACACGAAACTCCGCCCCCCCACGTCATTCCAGCTCAACTCCATTAGAGATAATGGAGAAAAATACCTTCCAGTTATGACCATTAGGCGTAGAATTTCTAAATGAAACCTGTCCAACTTTTGTAAGTAAGCTGTAAGGAATGAGCCTGCCAAATTTCAGCCTTCTACCTACACGGGAAGTTGGAGAATTAGTGATGAGTCAGTGAGTGAGTGAGTGAGGGCTTTGCCTTTTATTAGTATAGATAATAATATTTATTCTCCCAAGATGCATTGACAAATCTAACTTTGCTTTGCAAGGTAGTGTTAGATCGATACTGAGTCTTTTGACTTGGGTATCAATACCAGCTTTCATATCGCAGTATTGGTACTGAGTCAGTAAATAACGGTCATCCCTACATACCACCTGACCTCTCTCCTCTTATCAAGATCCTCTTTGAGTAGAATATGCATGAAGTTTAGTAATTGGTTGCTACTTATCTGGTTTCTCCTCTTTGGGTTACCCATAGTAGATTGTTCTTCTTGTTTCAGCCTGTTGGATCTTCCCTCCACTGATAATTTGAAATAAAGAGTACTGTGTTACTGTCGGCATGCTATGAACAGTCAATCTTTACATAAACCTTAACAGAGAGGGTGTTGTGAAATGACATTCAAGTGACTTCAGATCTAAGTGATGAAGTTTTAGTGAAGTTAATTCCTATTGTTTTTACAGAGAAAAAGAAAAAGCTAATCTTTACTGGAAAAATCTCAATGGATGTGAAACAGGAGAGCAGTTATGTGGACAGAAATATCATGGATATTAAGGAGGAGGACTGTGAGTTGGAGTCCATCTACCTTAAACAGGAAAGTCTGAGCATCAAGGAGGAGATCGGTGAACTGCAGGCAGTGGGCATTAAAGAAGATGAAGAAGAGAAGTCTGTCAGTATTAAGACACACAACCATACATATCTGAACAGTGTAGAAGAAGACAACTTTCATGATGGGTGTCAAGATGGATTGGTGACCAGGTTAGACTCTTCTCAAAGCAGACACTGTTCATCTCCAGAGCCTTCTGTTAATGTGAAGACTGAATCATTGCAGTCTAAACCAAAGAGGACTAAGAAAACTACATCTGTTAGAGCTCAGGAAAATTTGCCACCATCTACGAAGATGTCTGGAAAAAGTAAGTGCAATATAAAAAATAAGCAAGTTTTAGGGTTGTGGTTTATGGGCTTGAAAGGTCAGTTCTTGCGGTTTATTTGAGAAATACTGTTTTTTATTGTGTGTTTTAAATGTAGTTTGATATTTCATTAATGTTTATGTAAGGTTTGCAATTTTTCATGCAAAAGTCCTAAACATGTCCTTGGTAAAGAGTGCTATACAAATGTACAGCTGCAAAAGAAGGTTGTGAACCTTTTGGAATTCCCTGGATATCTGCTTTAATTCATCTTAACAATGTGGTCTGATCTTCATCTATGCTCCATATACATACAACCACAGTTGTCCTAAGCTAATAACTCACAAACAATTGGATGACTTCTTGTCAGTCCTGAACACATCACTTTAACATTCGCAGTCCAGTCTATGACCCTCCTATATTTACCGACTGGTTGACCCTTCTTTAATAGTAATGTCCCCCACCAAACTTCATGTAGCTGCTAATCAGCTTTGAATTTTAATCCATACCTTCTCTCCAAACCTTTTTGGTTCCTTTTATTCCTGAGAGCTCTTTTCTGATCAGGTCTCTTTAGGTCAGGCCACAGCATCGCGTGTTTCTTACTGGCCATTCAAGAACACCAATTTCCTTATGTTTAAGTCTTTGTCTTTTTTGATATCTTTCTGTGTTTTGACTCTTTGTCCTGTATCATAACTCAACTTTTGCTAAGCTTCTGCTATCCTGTTTTGCTGTCAGATTTCTTGATAATATTTTGAATTCACTGTCCCTTTGATCGTGTCAAGCTCTCCAGGCTCTGAAGATGCAGTGCAGGCCAAACCATGATGCTCCCTTTATCTTGAGGCTTTAGTATCGATGTGCAGTTGTCTCTTACCTCCAAACATGGTGTCACACGTTTTGACAAAAGAGTTCAACTTTTTCCTCATTTGTCTACAGAACATTGTCTGTTCAGGAACATCGAGATGATCTTTTACAAGTTTGAAATGTTCAGTGTTGCTTTTATTAGATTATACTGATTTTCTTGGTGTTGTCCTTCCATAAACACCGTTTTTATTTACTGCTCAAAAAATTAAAGGAATAATTTTTTAATGAGGGTATTGTATCAAGTGTATGAAAATTGTGGGCTATTGGATTGGTCAGTTAAGTAGCAGAAGGGGTTGTTAATCACTCTCCGCTGTTGTGGTGTTAATGAAATGAACAACAGGTGCACTAGAGGGGCAACAATGAGACGACCCCCAAAACAGGAATGGTTTCACAAGTGGAGGGAGGTCACTGACATTTTTTCCCTCCTCATCTGTTTTTTTTCACTAGTTTTTGCATTTGGCTTCAGTCAGTGTCACTGCTGGTTACATGAGGTGATACCTGGACCCTACAGAGATGGCACAGGTATTCCAACTTCTCCTGGATTGGCAGACACATCAATATGTGGCATTGCCAGAAGGTTTGCTGTGTCTCCCAGCACAGTCTCCGGGGCATGGAGAGGATTCCAGGGGACAGGGAGTTACTCTAGGAGAGCTGGACAGAGCCCCCTATAGGAGGTCCTTAACTTATCAGCAGGACCTACCGGTATCTGCTCCTTTGGGCAAAGAGGAACAGGATGACCACTGCCAGAGCCTACAAAATAACGTCCAGCAGGCAGGCCACTGGTGTGAATGTCTCTGAGCAAACAATCAGAAACAGACTTCATGATGGTGGCATGTGGCCCCGACGTCCTCTAGTGGGCACCATGTAGCTCATTTGGCACTTGCCATAGAATACCAGGATTGGCAGGTCCACCACTGGCGCCCTGTGCTTTTCACAAATGAGAGCAGTTTCTCCCTGAGCATGTGACATACATGAAAGGGTCTGGAGAAGCCGTGGAGAACGTTATGCTACCTGTAACATCGTTCAGCATGACCGCTTTGGTGGTGGGTCAGTGATGGTATATCTGGAGGGGCATATCCATCGAGGGACGCACAGACCTCTACAGGCTAGGCAACGGCACCTTGACTGCCATTAGGTATCCGGATGAAATCCTTGTACCCTTTGTCAGACCCTATGCTGATGCAGTGGCTCCTGGTGCTTGACAATGTTTGGCCTTATGTGTTTGTGAGTTCTTGGAGGATGAAGGAATTGATACCATTGAGTGGCTCCCACGCTCGCTCATCTGAACTTAATCCAATAGAACACTTCTGGTTGGGACATTATGTTTCGGTCCATCCAACATCTCAGACTGTCTAGGAGCTCAGTGATGCTCTGGTTCAGATCCGGGAGAAGATCCCCCAGGACACCATCCGTCATCTCATTAGGACGTGGTCAGGCATGCATGCAAGCATGTGGGGGACGTATAAACTACTGAGTGCGATTTGAAGTTGCTGCAATGAAATTTCGGCCAAATGGACTCGCCTGCCTACTTCATCATTTATTCCCTTTGAGTTTTTTGGGGTGGCTTTGAATTCAGCCCTCTGTAGGTTGATCATTTTCATTTCCATCAAACGATGTGGCTGCCATCCTTTCATTCCTAACACATCACCATATCAGTCCTTATCAGTAGAGATATCCAGTAGAATGTTTTTTTTCCCATTGAGACCTGGTGGGTTTTCAAAATGTTCCTTTAATTTGTTTGAGCAGTTTATTGTCCTTCACATGGACACATGCACAGACATTTTTCTGCAGGTCCTTTGCTCTTCCCCTCTGTTTTTTTTCTTCACCTCTGCTTTCACACTGTGGTCTTTGCTGGATTCCCACTCCAGTACTGATTTTGCTCCATTTTTTTAGACAGTTTGGCTCCCTGTCAAGCCTTTCAAAATGCTTTGTTCATGTTTTCCAGTTTTATACAGCTCTTCAGATCTTTTAAGGTCCTTGTGACAACCCTTAAGAGGTATCTGGATGGAACATTGAAGCACTGAATTGGAGCAACACCGTGAAGGGACCCGCTAACATCATTCTTGCATTGTAAAGTGAAAAGGCTGTGTGTATGTGTTACTTTTGTGTGAGTGTGAGTTAAATTTAACTTTGTTTTCTTGGTTACCGTTAAGGAGCTCTTAGGGTGTTTCATACCTTTTCTCTATTTGTTTTTTTTTTTGCAATCAACACAAGAGAGTTCAATGTTTAGTAAAGGTACTTGTATTCAAACCTTTGTGTTTGTTGGTCAGAGGGCAGAGAATGCTTTTGCAATTGCTGACAAGTCCGTAATTAACTGGTGTCGTAGCAGCAAACGGTCAAGAGTAACTAGGATTCCTTAGTAGGAGAAGTTAAACATTTGACATGATGCAGGACAGATTTAAAGAAATTAATAAGAACTCTGCAGTGGGTAAATAAGATTAAAGAAGCTGCAAATGTAAAAATAGCTAAATAAGTTATAGAAAACTAAGTACCCCAATGCTAGCAGTAGGGCATTTAGAGTAAGAGGGCAATCATTAAGAAATATATCAGGGAAGGTGAAATGCAGTTACAGAGGAATATTGCAGATAAGGTAAAAAGATGGACTAAAGTGAGTTTTTCAGTATTTTAGTAATAAAAGAAAAGCCAAGGAGGTGAAGCTGATCAGGAACAATAAAAGGGGAATCACAATACATAGACAGTGAAATATCAAATGCTTTAAACTTGTTTTTTTTCAGAAGTTTTCACAAGTGAGCAAGTGCATAACCTCCCAGTGGTAACAGGGACAACAAAGGAGGTACGGAGAGATTTGGAAATTGTAGAGAAAGAAGTGCAGCTCAGATTAAATAGGCTGAACTTAAACAAATCACTAGGACCAGATAATACTTATCCTCAACTGCTTAAGTGGGTAAGTAAATACATATTTAAACCTTGGACACTGTCAAAACACAAAGGGAGAGCAGAATAACATTTGGGGATGTGCCACATATATTATAACACACAGTATAAGAAAAAAAAAAGATGGTTCCAGAGTAGTCTCTGTTTCCGTGTCCAAAAAGGGACAGAAAGTCAGAGGAGGAAGAGGTGGGTCCAAAATCAAGCGCAAGAGCAGGAAATGACGTCAATGGGAAGTGTAGCTAGGAAAGAGGTACAGGAACTGGAGGAAGCTTTTTAGGCTGATTTCTCCTCAGGTGATATGCAGAAGAGGGAGAAGAAAGGATTATGCACTTTGTCTGCTCATGTATCTTGCCCTAGTTAAGCCCTTAGCCTACCTCCCAAGCTCACGTGTGTGACAGCACATTTTTAGGAAGTCCTCGCACACTGTGGAAATTTCTGTTGACTGGAAAATGAAAAATATGATCTCGTTTTATAAAAAAAATGGTGATTAGGATGATCCAATTAGCTATAGGCCAGTAAGCTTAACACGGATCCCAGATAAACTAATGGAAGGAATTTATTATGGAAAAGATTGAGCAAGACATGGAAAGAACAGTTTTACTGATCAGACCTCCCTCGTCTGACGTATTATTTTGGCCACACAGCTAACTTAAGGCACAAGCTCTCCCTCTGTCACCATCCTTGTTTCAATGCTGCTACGTTACTTTATCAAATAAATCACCAGGACCAGATAATATTTACCCTCGAGTTCTTAAGAAGGTTAGCGAGTACAGATATAAACCCTTGACACATTTTTAGGAAGTCACTGCACACTGGAGAGATTCTGAAGGACTGGAAAATGGCAAATGTCATCCCATTATATAAAAAGGGTGACAGGACAGATCATAGCAACTATAGGCCAGTAAGCTTAATGTGCATCACAGGAAAATCAATGGAAGGAATTCTCAAGGATAGAATTGAGTAACACTTGGCAAGGACAGGAGTTCTGAATAGTCAGCATGGGTTCAAAGGAGGGAGGTTGTGTTTTACTAACATGCTGGAATTCTATTAAGAGGCAACAAAATAATACGATCAAAGTGGAGCAGATGAGATTATTTATCTTGACTTTCAGTAAGCATTTAAAAAGGTGCTACATGAGAGCGTGGACATCAAACTTAAAGAAGTAGGAGTTCAGGGTGATGTTTGTAGGTGGGTGCAGAATTAGCTCAGGCACAGGAATCAGAGAGTGATGGTGAGAGGAACCTTATCAAAATTGGCTGGTAACTGGTTGATTGTAAGAGTGGTGACCCATAGGGGTCAGTGCTGGGGATATTGCTATTTTTATTATATATAAATATTTGGATAGGAATATGAATAACAAGCTGGTTAAGTTGTCAGATGATACTAAGCTAGGTGGATTGGAAGTTATTCGAGAATCTGTTGTAATATTACAGAGAGACTTGGGCAGATCTGGAAGACTAAATTTAATTTAAGAAAATGTAAAGTACTAGGGGGTTCGCCCCCTGCTCACTTCGCTCGCCAACCCCCCGGCCTGCGCTATGCACCAACCACATCACATCTCTGCCGCTGGCGTTGTGAAGAGGGGGGCTGAACGCACCCCAAGGAGACACGGCCACTCCTCTGAAACCCTCTCTTAAACAGTGTTACAATGGGAAGCAATTACAGATTTATTTTGTTTTTTTTTATAACCTCCTCTTTGCTCGACCATGCTGCGTGATCTGCATCTCGTGTAGCACTTTGAACATTTAAAAAGCCTGTACAGCAGCTGACCTACTCTTTTATTTCCGGTCCCAGGTGTGGTTAAATCACTTGGCACAACATCTTGTCTTGCAGGACGTGAGTTCTTGATATTTTTTTAGTTTTTAGAATCTGAAAATGTAACAACATCACATTAAAGTTTGATAAATTCGGACAAGAATGATACCATACATATATGTAGGTTTTAAAATAAGCCTGATTTAAAGTGTGACATAAAACTTCACATAAAATCATTGCACTTTTAGACTTAGGATTTTATATACTGTATATAAAGTAGATTTTGGATAGGAATGTGAATAACAAGCTGGTTACGTTTTCAGATGATACCAAGATAGGTGGATTGGCATATAATTGAGAATCTGTTGAATTATCACAGAGAGACTTGGATAGCATACAGGCTTGGGTAAATTTGTGCAAGACGAAATTTAATGTAAGAAAATGTAAAGTATTACACATAGGAAGTAAAAAAGTATAGTTTGAATACACAATGGGCGGTCTGAAAATTCTAAGTACACTTGATGGGATGAATTTAGGAGTCATAGTGGACTTGTCTCTATCAACTTCCAGACAGTGTTCAGAAGCCATTAAGAAAGTGAACAGAATATCAGTTTATATAGCGCCTTGATGTGTGGAGTACAAGTCCAAGGAGGTCATGTTGAAGACTTATAACACACTGATGAAGCCTCATCTGGAGTCCTGTGTACAGTTTTGGTCTCCAGTCTACAAAAAATACAAAGCAGTGCTAGAAAAAGTCAAAATGGGAAGGCAAACAGACAGGCAACTCCAGACACCAAATACAAAAGTCTTTTTGTCCCCTGTTGAACTGGCCTCCTTTTAATGTTGCGCCTGCCTCCTTGTCCCCAGTAGCCCCTGCACCTTCAGCAGACGACCAATGTGAGCCACTGTAGGGAGTTGAAGTTTCATTCCCCAGTGACACTGCTACACATTAAAGAGTTTTTCTTCACACAGAAAACAACAGCCACCATTACCAGGTAATGTGTTGGAAAGTAGGACTTTTAGGGACTTTCAAAACTCAAACTGATGTTGCTTTAGAGTAGTTGTGTGGATCACATTGGCAAGAGTTGTTGGGCTGAATTGCCTGTTCTCATCAGATTTTTTTGTAATATTTCCAATTTCTGTTTAATCAAAGGAAAATAATTTGGTAACGCTGTCACTTTGTCCGCCTTTCCTTTCTCTATGAAGATGGGGTCTACATTGTTTGTATGAAAATGTGCTATATAAATAAATGTTATTGTTGCTGTCTCTGGCTTTTAGACTGATATCAAGGTGACTCACGCACATGCAATTTAAGAAACTGAATAATACCCCCAGGCTACCGGCTGCAACACAAGCCCGAAAGATGATCGATCTTCTCCGATTGCTTAACAGTCAGAGACGTGCTCTTGTCATGGAATTCGGCCCCCTTTTTACTCCAAACCCACCTTTGCACATTGTGTCCATCAAGTTCTGTTTTGACTTCATCAGGCCACAGGACTTGTTTGCAAAATGCGTCGGGCTTGTTTAGATGTTCATCTGTAAACTTCTGATCCTGAATTTTATGGTGAGGACACAGGAGAGGTTTTCTTCTGATGGCTCTTTCGTGAAGGTCATATCTGTGGTGGTGTCGCATCACCAGTCCAGAGTATGACTACAAAACATCTTCATGAAGCTTTAGGGGTTTTGAATTGCCTTTCTAGCGATCTTATAAGCAGCTCTCTTGGAAATTGTTTTGGTTTTCCAGAATTCAACTTGACCTCCACTGTTGCTGCTAACTGCCATTTCTTAATAACGCTACAAACTGAGGAAATGGCTCCTTGAAAAATTTGCTGTCTTCTTGTAGCCTTTTCTTGCTTTGTGACCATTGATGATTTTATTCCTCAGAGTGCTAGACAGCTGCTTAGAGGAGCCCATGGCTGCTGATTGCTGGCACAAGCTGTGAGGAGTCAGAATTGATACAGCTTTGACATGTGCATCATGTGGCCATTCCTAATGATGATTGTGAACAAGTCAAAGCACTACTTTAAAGTCTGACATCTTGGTCGGGGGTGGAGAGTTATCCGAGACCTCTGATCACCTGGGGTGCCCATACATTAGTGGGATACTTCATTCTTTTCTCATTCTACAAAAAAAAAAAAAATACACAAATCTTGTTTACATTGCAGAAAAGAATGGTGGCCTTTGGAGATCAATTCATCTTCTATTGACTTAACTATTCACAGTAACAGTTATTTTGATCTGGGGGTCCCCACACTCTCGCATGTCACTGTATATGAAATGTCACGAAAGTGTACATCTTGGGTAATGCTACGTCTGAAAAGAACCATCCTCTCGCCGGTGTATATTGTGCATCCATGTTATAGGACTTAAATAATGGAATCCTAAACTTTCTACTGTAGAAAATGGCTGAGTATCTAAAATGATAAATTGCAATTATTTTTGAGGGATACTCAATATTTTTTTGACCTGTTCTGATCATATTTCTGGTTCTTTTCAAACAGTGCCATTACTGACAGCTAAGACACATTTGGTTCCTTCGTGGTTTTCCTGCTTTCACTGCATTGTTGAAAGTCGATGCGCTCAGTCGAATGTTGTACCTAAAAGTGTCAAAGCTAATTTGTTGCTCCAAATGTCTTTGTTTTAAATCCACCACAACTAACACCTACATTTTTCATTTTAAACTTCACATGTAACATTCCTATCACTTTTCAGATACTTTTAAGATATTTCCACACAGCAGTTATTTTCTTCACCAGTTTCCACTCTGCACTCTGTCAGTTGTACGCATGTCCTCAGATTAACAAATTCCATGTCATGAAATCAGTAGACCAGTCAACCAACTACAATCCGATTTCACAATAAACAGCAAAAACTGGGCAATTTTAATTCAAGGCCGATTAATTTTTGTAACACTGCTGTTTAATTCAGTTGTATTTATTGTTTATAGCACTCATCAGTGAGTGCAGGCTTGGACTGCTTGATGTTTGCAGCCATAACTGAGATAATAATTACATACATGAACACACGTATTAGAGCAAATAGACGGGGAAACCTGGAAAATTTTAGTTTACTTACCATAAATAAGTCCTGACAGTAGATACCCGTAAACATTATATGGGTGAGTATGAATATTACCAGTGTGTCACAAAGGTGACCAGTCCTCGTGTCACCTGCCACTCACCTATAGAGCTAAAACACCAATGGCCGCGCTCTTCCTTGGTTTGCTAATCTTCTCATTTTTCTCCAAGGTCAGAGCAGCTTCTGTAGGCCTGTGCACTGAGTTGAAACAAAATCACTCATTCATTGTGCTGTTTTGCTTGGTGATTTAAAGAAGCCATTTTATGTTTGTTTTGGTGTAAAATTGATGTCAGAAGAGTTTGTGATTAATTGTGTTTCATTGCTTTAGTCTTGTAGGACACATTCCCAGCCACAGGGGATGCACAAACCAGTGTGTCTTCGTGCTTCTCAAGCCCGGATAAATGGGTTACATGAAGCATCCAGTCTAAAATTTTGCCATATCAGTACTCAACAATACATATTTCCATACCTGAATGGGTTAAGCCCCAGGTTATCACCAGTTTGTTAGCCAACAGGATGCTGGTGGAAATTGGGCTACTGGTGGCTAGGGGTGACGTGTCCGAGGAGAGGAGGAAAGTAAAGAGAGTGAAACTGAGGGTAGGAACTTTAAATAATTCATTATTTAAAGTTACATTATACATATTCATTTAAAGGGGATTTGCAAACATTTCAGTCACACCCTGTAGAAATGACAGCACTTTTTCTACATGGACCCCCCCATTTCAGGGCACCGTAATGTTTGGGCTAATTGATGTCAGAAGAGTTTGTGATTCCTCGGGTGTGTTTCATTGCTGTAGTCTTTTAGGCCTAAGAACCCAGCTACAGGTGATGCACAAACCAGTGTGTTTCTTCGTGCCGGTCTCAAGCCCGGATAAATGGGTAGAGTTATGTCAGGAAGGGCATCCGGTGTACATTTTTGCCAAATCAATATGCAGACAACAATACAAATTTTCCATACCGGATCGGTCGAGCCCTGGGTTGGAACGACCGCCATGGGCACTGTTAGCCAACAGGGTGCAGGCGGAAACGAGGTGATGGGTAGGTATGGTGTCAAGGAGAGGAATGAAGAAGGTCAGATGATAGTGGATTTTGCCAAAACGACCATGGACATGGCTGTGGTGAATACTTATTTTAAAAAGAGGGTGGAAAATAGGGCTACATACAAGAGTGGAGAAAGATGCACACAGGTAGATTACATCGTATGCAGAAGTGATGATCTGAAGGAGATTAAAGACTGCAAAGTGGTGACGGGAAAGTGTAGTTAAGCAGCATAGGGTGGTGTTCTGTAGGATGACGTTGGAGATCAAGAAGAGGAAGAGAGTGAGGGCAAGGATCAAATGGTGGAAATTTAAAAAGGAAGACTGCAAGGTTGAGTTTATGGAGGAGCTGAGACAGGCACTTGGTGGCAGTGAAGAGTTACCAGACAGCTGGGAAACTACAGCAGATGTAGTAAAGGTGACAGCAAGAAGGGTGCTTGGCGTGACATCTGGAAAGAGGAAGGAGGAAAAGGAAACCTGGTGGTGGAATGAGGAAATACAGGAGAGTATACAGAGGAAAAGGACGGCAAAGAAGAAGTGGGATAGTCAGAGAGATGCAGAAAGTAGACTAGAGTACAAGGAGATAAGGCGCAAGGTGAAGAGAGAGGTGACGAAGTCTAAAGAAAAGGTGTATGATGAGTTGTATGAGAGGTTGGACACTAAGGAGGGAGAAAAGGACTTGTACTGATTGGCTAGACAGAGGGACCAAGCTGGGAAAGATGTGCAGCA